>NW_024070185.1:2990601-3202524 GCF_014754425.2 Oryx dammah
GTGTGTGTGTGTGTGTGTGTGTGTGTGTGTGTGTGTGTGTGTGTGTGGTGAGTTCAATAGGTAAAGATGTCAGGAAATGAGGTTGTTCTAAGTTCTGTACACTAGATATTTCCACTTCTGTCATGGAGAAGGCAGTGGCATCCCACTCCAGTACTCTTGCCTGGAAAATCCCATGGATGGAAGAGCCTGGAAGTCTGCAGTCATGGGGTCGCTGAAGGTTGGACACGACTGAGCGACTTCACTTTCAATTTTCACTTTTCACTTTCATGCATTGGAGAAGGAAATGGCAACCCACTTCAGTGTTCTTGCCTGGAGAATTCCAGGGACGGGGGAGGCTGGTGGGCTGCCATCTATGGGGTCGCACAGAGTTAGACATGACTGAAGTGACTTAGCAGCATGTTCTGTAACACAGCAACGATGCACATTCTAAGCCTTTTGATTGATGAAGCCAGGACTAGTTTGGGCCCATGAGTTTGGAGCAAAAGTGACATTTCTCACTTCTAGGCTGGACACTTAATTGTCAATACATGTCCTTTGTTCTCCTTCTCCTCCTACCGTTAGTATATTCACTCTGGTTCTCCCTCTTGGAAACCTAGGGACAACAGCTACTATTATAGGTGATGGATACAATCTTCAAAGAAGAAACTGGTGTTTGTGGATTTAAACCATAAGGGTGTGGGGACTGTTTGGTACAACAACACAAAACAGAGGATACTGACCCACACAGTAAGTGCATACCACTGCATATCTAGAGTGGATTAGTGAGAGGAAGTTCATGAGGCCAGGTCTAGGACCTCATTTCTACCTCAGGAGAGAGGCAGCCAAGCCCCAACACTGGGAGATCTTACATGAATGCAGTCCAGACCTAACTCCATCCATGAATTTCATGGGTGTCCTGATGGTGCAACACAAAATGAAGACATAGTTAAACAAGATTGTGGACAGCATACAGTGATCTACGTAAAAATCAATTCACTAACTTACAGGTATCAAACATTTTAATAATTTTAAAGTACTTTTAACTAAAAAAGGCAAAATATGTAATTTACTTTGAACATGTAAACCATTTTTCTCTCTTTTTGTTCACTGAATAAAGAAGGCTGCTTTGATTTGCCTTTATTCACTATAGAGTTCAGCCTCCACTGAATGTAGAATTGGATTTCTGGGACACATGCGTGTAATGTACTTCTAAAACTCTTACTTTGTAAAGAGAAGCAGTTGACAAATGATAGAAGTTGACAGGTGCATGAAAGGTCTATGTGATTTGTATACTGAATAGTTGTGCTAACATAAATGAAAAACAAGTGCTTAGTTAAAATTCATTATCAGAGTCAAAGAAGAAAATTAATAGCTTTTACTACTGCTCATTGTATTTATCTACTCTTATTTACCACTTCAGAGTAATTGCAATAAAATATATTTTTTCTTTCTTTTTAAAGTACTGTTTTTTTTTTTTTCTTTCATGTATCCAGCAAGATTACTTTGAACTCAAAAGATAGGCAATCCCAAGCTTGATTTTAGCATGAGTCATAACATATCAATCCATCTATCTAAAATAAGCTTCATGGAAGATAAATACAAGTGGTTTCCATGAAATTGTTGGTGAAATCCATCTCTCTAATATATATTAGTCTTGAAATTTTGATGACTTAGTAAGCAATCACTTTATGAAATTAAATTGTCACAAGAATATTTTCATTCTCTAGAAAGTATAATAACAGGATGATAATTAAATTTGGAGTCTTTTACTTGATGGAGTGCCCTGTTATCTACATTGGAAAGATATAGATAAAATCCTCTGTGAATGAGTTTAATGATTCTGAACACTTCTCATCTTGAACTCATCAAATTTTCAATATTCTTTTTTCCTCTTGTAAGTTCTCTGACCATCGGTTTTCTATCACAAGTAGATGAATAACAATTCTAGAAATCTGCAAGGCCATTTTAACTGATGAAAGCAAAAATGGATCGCTTGCCTTGCTACTTCAAAGTTAAGCGAGTGTCTCATTGAAATAAAATACTCATCTTTTCTTATTTTTATATCCCATTTATGCCATATATTGAAAAAAATTTTATAGACATCAGGCAATGGTTTATTTTGTTGTAAGCCTTTAAAAATATAGAGAAGCCATATGATAGCTATTATAGTTCAGTATTTGGTCTGCATAAGGGTGCTACATAATTTAGTTAATCATAACCAGGGTCCTACTTATATAGAATTATTACAATTACTTGTAAATGTAGAGAATACACAAATACTGCTAGTTTTAGATGACCTAAGGCAAGTTTGTATCATTTGGGAATAGCTATGGGCTGAATTGATGCTAAAGCTGAAGCTCTAATACTTTGGCTACCTGATGCTGACTCACTGGAAAATACCTTGATGCTGGAAAGATTGATGGCAAAAGGAGAAGGGGGCAGCAATATTTGAGATGGTTAGATAGCATCACTGACTCAATGGTCATGAATCTGAGCAAACTCCAAGAGACAGTAAAGAGCAGGGGAGCCTGACTTGCTGCAGTCCATAGGGTCACAAAGAGTCAGACATGACTTAGCAACTAAACAATAACAGGGGCTAAATTCTCAAGAATTTTGAGAATTCTGAAGTCCCTCTCAAGATTAAGTTATTTGCAAAGTGCATCATGAGAACTGCTGGGCTGGATGACTCAAGCTGGAATCAAGATTAGCAGGAGAAATAATACCCTCAGATATGACAGAGTAACAGGCAGGAAGGCCAGGGGTCTCCAAACTGAGGAAATAGGCTCCAAGTGTCAGACATTTTTATCTCTCTTAAGTGGCAGGAGGAAACAAACTAGGGATATTTTTTTTCCTTCTCTATACAAATTTAAAAGGAGGTTTCTATTAAAATACTCTGCTGCCATAATGACACCTGGTTTCACCTCAAGTTAACTATTCTCAAACCTTGAGTTTAACCAATGCCTTTTTCTTATGGAAATGTTTGTCTTAAGCTATGTTAATGTACTGTGCATTTACCCCAGACTCTGTCTTCAAGTTGGTTCTGCCTAATGGCTGAGAATCTACTTGACAAACCAGTATGTTATACTCAGATATTATTCCCCTAATCTATGTAAACGAAACTATTTGTATGGAGATCTGCCCTTCTACAAGATTC
The DNA here is from genome assembly GCF_014754425.2 of Oryx dammah. Lineage (NCBI taxonomy): Eukaryota > Metazoa > Chordata > Mammalia > Artiodactyla > Bovidae > Oryx > Oryx dammah. The sequence goes on from NW_024070185.1 coordinate 2,993,735, forward strand.
AAGTCAATCGTTTTATGGCCAGGATGAATCATCTGGTGCCAAGATTATCCCAAAATGCATCTTATGGGTGAGGGGCTTGGTGCCATTCTGAGTTTTAAGACATTCCTTTCTTTCATTAACAGACTGCTAGTGACTATATAACGTCCAGCTGAAGACTACTGGGGGGGTACAGTTTCTGCCCCCTCTGATGTTTATGTCAGAAGCTTTCTCTATCTCCTCTATTCTTTAATAAAACTTTATTACACAAAAGCTCTGAGCGATCAAGCCTCGTCTCTGGCCCCGGATTGAAGTCTTCTCCTCCGGGGCCAAGAATCCCAGCCTCTTTTTGTTCCGCAACAACCTTTCAGACATGCAGATGACATGAACCTAATAGCCAAACACGAAGAGGAACTAAAGAGCCTCTTGAATGAGGGTGAAAGAGGAGAGTGAAAGACTGGCTTAAAACTTAACATTCAGAAAACGAAGATCATGGCGTCCAGTGCCATCACTTCATGGCAAATAGATGGGGGGAAAGTGGAAACAGTGACAGATTTTATTTTCTTGGGCTCCAAAATCACTGTGGATGGTGACTGCAGCCATGAAATTAAAAGATGCTTGCTCCTTGGAAGAAAAGCTATGACAAACCTAGACAGCATATTAAAAAGCAGAGACATCCCTTTTCTGACAAAGGTCTGTATAGTCAAAGCTATGTCTGAGACAGTGACTGTCCAAGAATCCCACTGCTATGGTATTCTAACAGAAAAATACTTTCCACGTTCAGTGCTAACTCCAGATGGTTTCTACCAAAGGTAAAATCCATTCATCTGCATGACATCTTCAGAGCTGAACATAAAAGTTATGGAAGACATTGTCCAGCTTCAAAATTGTATTCCAGGGGAAAAAAGTGTTAATCTCTCAGTCGGGTCCAACTCTTTGCAATCCCATGGACTGTAACCTGCCAGACTCCTCTGTCCATGGAATTTTTCAGACAAGAATACTGAATTGGGTTGCCATTTCCTCCTTCAGGGGATCCTCCTAGGGATCAAACCCAGGTCTCCCACATTATAGGCAGATTCTTTACAACTGAGCCACCAGGGGAAGTTCCTGAGGTGATTCCCCTAATAGCCCTAGTGATAAACATTCCTGCCACTTCCCAGGGAGTTCCACTTTGTGCCCTTAGATAAGAACCCCACAGAGCATATCAAACCCCATTCTTCTTGGCTTGAATTGTCCAGGAACCCCAAAACACTCCATGAACAGACCCTAATAAAGGTATATTCCCCAGGCCCTGTCTCTCTCTGTCTTCACCTGTCCTGGCTTTGACCTTCCTACATGGCCCCAGGAAGTGTGTACCTCTACTCCTACCTGTGAGTAATAAATCTCTTTAATTTTTTTTTTTTTTTTCTGTAGTCTGTTGTTGAACCACTGCTCACCTTCCAGCACCCTTGGCCTCTACTTAATAAATGTTAATTTAACAGAACTTTAATACTTCCTGAGGAAAAAGACACAAATTGGGTATCTTCTTCACACTGCACTGAATTATGCTGACATTGTGGAAGGGTCATACTAAGTGAAGACAATAACTTTTATTACTCACTTCAATGCATTTATTCAGATTTGGCACTTACTTTGCATACTGTGACTTCTTATCTGGTCACCTGTTAAGAAGGGACCCCAAAGGGTTTTGAGTCATGTACTGTTGTTAAGTCAGTGTGTTTGTGAGGGAATGAGGCTTGGGTCTTATTCTGCCACTGCTCACTTTAATTACTAATTTTTAAGGAAAAAATATAACAGTAGCCAGAGAGAAACAACATATTACTTTATAGGGGAAAAATAGTTTAAGTGATAGTGGACTTATTTCAGACATCATGGACGCCAGAAGGTAGGCACTCCATTTAAAAATGCTATTTAAAACAAACAAACAAAAAACTCAAACTGTCAACTCAAAATTTTATATCAGTGAACATATTCTTCAGGAATGAAAGGAAAATTAAACATTGTCAGTTGAAGGAAAACTAAAAGAAGTATTCACAATAAGACCTCTCCTAAAAAAGTGGCTAAAGGAAATCTGAGAAACAGAGGGAAAATTAAAAAAGAATAAATTTGGAAATCCAAGAAATGAGCAATAACAATGCAAAGAATTAAATATGGATAAATGGAATAGATTTTCCCTTTTTTCTCGAGTTTTAAAAATAATGTTTGATATTTAGAGCAAAAGTTAATCTTATATGATTCTTATTGAATATGACTTTTACTGAATGTAACTGAAATATGTAAAGGAATTATATTTTTACTAGAAATTGCTGTGAGAAGTTTTATTGATTTTTTTTAAGTGCAAGGCTGTAAAAGTCTATATTTAAAGCACATTTGTGGTTAAAGGAAACTGAGGGTCTACAACCAGTCTGAGGCTGATTTATTCTATCACTCTAGATGAAGTGGCTATAATTGTTAAATATTATGTACTTGATTTGGAATTGCTCTGATTGAATATTTATTGATCAAACACTTAATAAACATGTTTCAGAATAAATGGATGATGATTTTTAGAGAATTTTAGAGTAATCTTTAGTACATTCTAATTTATCTAATTCTTTGTTTCAATTAATTCAGAAGGCTCATTTTGTAACGGTCATGGCAAAATGTTATGGGAAAAATATAATCAACAATATTTTTCAGTGCATTAACCTAGAAAAACTGCAATGAATCCACGGCAGTTGAGAAAAGATGAGAAATAGGAAGGCAGATACAATTTTTATAGAAAGGAAGATTATAAGAGGCCCACAAAGTGGGTGAAATGTAAATCTAGTCCATGAACATTATCTGCTAGCTTCCAACTTACTCTCCAATTATAAACCTGTCATTCACCACCTGTCAGACTCCATGTACGGATATTTGCCTCTGTGATGCATCACAGCAGGGAGCCATCAGTATCATCATTCCTTGATTTAATGAGAATCCTTTCCAGCACCCTCTTGACAGCTTGTGTCCATGTCATTCCTTAGTGCCAGCCTTCAACCCAATGACAAGAAACTGCATCTTATGCAACCATTTCTTTAGCATATATTACAAATGCCACTTTTGATAATTTATATAAAGAGAGTCCATTCTTCATCCAGGCTTTCACCAATGTATACACCTCAAAGGTTGGATAAAACCACTGAAAATTTACCCTTTCACAAAACATGATAGCACAAACTGTACTTAAACTACCAGAATGCTGCTTATACATAAAAGACTGACTGATTCTACAACATGAGTCTTTCTCAAATGATCAAGATGGTTCTTCTACATTTAATGCCCTACCCTTTTTGTACCCACAGATGCAAAACCTCCCATATTTCAAGCCCATCACAGATTTTAGACTCATCTTTAGTACACATATATAATACATGCTCAATGAATAAATAAAAACAACCATTTCTTTTCAATCCATGTTATTGGGCTAAGGCCTTGTGGTTTTTGATATACTGGATTCTCATTGACAGAAGAACATTCTTTGCAAACTGTTGATAAATTGTAGAGCTAAATAATTTAAGGGAAAGGGGAAGGTTAGAGTAAATCTCTCTCTTAGTGGTGCACCAAGCTCTAAAAGTTAAGGAATCCCATTAAAGGAATATATACACCCCAATAATTCATGGGCTGTTACAGGATATTCAATAAAAGTAATGCAAAAAATTGATGTCTTACAGACTGAAAAATATCTTTTCTACATCAGTCTCTCAATTGTCTTAGTTTCTATTAAGCCTCAGGACACAACAATGCTTTGTCCTTTTGCTCCAAGAGCAGAAAGCTGAGGAATTCGCAGATAAAACTTCAGTGTGCACAGGCATACACTGCCATAGTTAAGAATAAATTTTGAGGAATGAATCTTTGGTTAGCTGAAAGTCTTTGTGAGTTTACACATAAAAGCAGTGTATGAAACAAAATAAGGACAGCACTGGTAAAACCTGAAAGTATCTTAAGGGAATTTTCAGAAGTAAACACCAAAAAGGAAAACAGACTACCAATACACACTCAATGACTGTGCTACATTCTATTCATCTTTAGGACAGAAAAAAAGTGAGCATGCAGTAGTGTTAAAGAAAAGAGATACCTGTGTCTCTGTTCAGATTTTCTGCTTCCATCCAGTCTATAGAGAAACAAACAAACACATTTAATCACTTTTATCTATCAATTAAAAAAAAATGAATGTGGAATATTCCTCTCTATGTGTCCTCTCTATGTGTTTGAGAATATAGAAAGTTTTAGGTACAGCAGTATTCAAAGTTTTCTCCCCAAGTCTTTGTTTATTTGTTTTATCAAGTTTCAAGCATTTAGTGAAAAATTATCCATCAAGGTATTTCTTCAATGTAGCTAGTCTGAAAATAAAATCATGTTGTCTTTATTGGTCTCACCATTCTGTGCCTAGAGGAAAGAAAAAAGGAATTCAAAGAAGAGTATCTAAGATGTGATTTTATAGTATATCCATGCCAAGGACTAGTACAGTATCAGGATTCCAACTCTGTCTTTCAGTAGTAACATAAAATGTTTTCACATTTTTAGAGTTTGGGGGAAAAGATCATTTTTTTTTTTTTTTAACTGCCCCAGTAAATGAGGAACACGAACATTAACATTAACAGTAAAATTCTGTTTAACACAGACTGAATCCAACTAGTGGAACTTTAGGAGCCCTTAGAAAGCACAACTGTGTCAAGTCTGTACTACGCAAGTGGTGTCATCTTGAGGAAGATGAGATTTAGTTGGGGAGACAAGTGAAATACATAATGGGAAAAACTTTGACATGAGCACAGAAATAAGAACATTAATTCTGCTTGTGTGAACTGGCAAGGATTTCTTGGAAGATATTTATTTGCTCTGAAGGCATGAAAAAGTTTACTTGTTAGAAAAAATCATTAGACTACTTTTTTCTTAAATTGTAAATAACATTTCTGCCCAGTGGTCTATTACTTAAGAATCCCAGAGATCTATTTCTGTTTTCTGCAGATATAGTTTTCTAATCTATTTCTGGGTTCTGCAGATACAGTTTTCTAATAATTAAAAAATAAACATATTTATAAAAATAGAAAACAGTGTTGTTATTTTACTTAACATTTCTTTATATTGCATATTTAATGCCCATGAATTAGTCATTGAATTAATATTAAATAAACATTAAATATTTAAAAATACTAAATTTCAAGGGAAAATTCAGTTGAAGGCTTCTTCAATTTTAGGATACCTAAAATTAATTAACTTGAGTGGGCTTTGATTTGAAAGAATGTAGGTCAAGTTGTACTATAAACTGTATAAAGGGAAAAAGTGATTTCTGAAAGAGTGAAAAATCCAGGCTTACCATCTAAACTACTATATTCCACATTGATTCTTTGCTTTTATTTGTATATGCTACTCAGAAATCAGAGCAGTTTGATAATATATAAAAGAGGAATCAGCTCTTCTAATATGTGTCTTGGCAAAAAAAAGAGCTAGTAGGTAGATTTCAAACAGTATCCATCTAAAGCTATTGAACTTGGAAGATAAAGCTACTTAAGAACAAAAGTAACTATTTTATAAGACAATGATTAAGTAAAACTCTGACTAATGTGCAGAAAAAGTGTAAATTAAAAAAAAACAGTAAAAAGAGAAAAAAATTATCATAAATTAACACATATATCTAGAAAAATGGTACAGATGAATCAACTTGCAAGACAGGAATAGAGATGCAGATATAGAGACTGGATCTGTGGACATGGGAGGCGAAGGAGAGGGTGAGAATAACTGGGAGATTAGGATTGACATATATGTACTACTATGTGTAAAATAGATTGCTCACAGGAAGCTGCTGTATAGCACAGGGGACTCAGCTTGGTGTTCTGGGATGACCTAGGGGGGTGGGATGGGGTCGTGGGTGGGAGGGAGGTCCAAGAGGGAGAGCACATAAGTATACATATAGCTGATTCATTTCACTGTACAGCAGAGATTGGCGTAATGTTATTAAGCAACTACCCTCCAATTAAGAGCAGAAAGATGTGTACCAAGATTCCCATTAGTAAGAGGCACACTACTTATGATATAAACTCATGTTGAATTAGTAACTTTTTTTTTTATAGATGACTGATTGTATTATGATACCAAAACTTGGCAAATTAATACAACACAATTGTTTTGTACTGTTCACAAGTCTGTGGGTTGAGTGGGTGCTGGGCAGTTCTGCTGATACAGGCCAGGCTAGGTTGATCTTAGCTTGGCTACCTAAAGCATTTGCAGTCAGAGGGCAGCCTGGCAGAGAACAGACTTCTGAAGAAGAGCCTGATGTGTCCAAGGGTTGGCCAGCTGTCTGCTGGGGCAAGGAGGGTCTCTCAGCACCAAACAAGTAAGCTTGAACTATTCTCCACAGTGCTTGGGCAACATTTTGGGAGAATGAGCAGGAAGACTCAAGTCCTCTTAAGACACATGTCTCTTCTCAGTTCAGTTCAGTTCAGTTCAGTTACTCGGTCGTGTCCAGCTCTTTGTGACCCCATGAATCACAGCACACCAGGCCTCCCTGTCCATTACCAACTCCTGGAGTTCACTCAAACTCATGTCCACCAAGTCAGTGATGCCATCCAGCCATCTCATCCTCTGTCTTCCCCTTCTCCTCCTGCCCCCAATCCCTCCCAGCATCAGGGTCTTTTCCAATGTCTCTTCTACTACGTGCTGTTTGTTAAAAAAAAAGCCAAGAAACCAGCCCAGACTCAAGGAGTGGCAGAGGCACACAGATTCCATTACTTGATAGGAAAACCTAAAAAGTCCCATCACAAGTATGAGTGATTATGGTGAAAGAAATTTTTTCAGCCATTTTCCTCCATTTTATGCAATTAAATATTTATGTTGCTTTCTACATTTTGCAAAATACACTGAAGTAAGCAAGCTATAGATTATTGTCAACTCTGAAATTTTTAAATTACTAATCTGATTTATAAAACATAGAAGTGATATGGGTTACAAAACTTACATATTATGATATTATGTGACTTCATTTTTCAAATCACAGATTCACTCTCAAATTATGAGAAAACATAAATATTGACCAAGGTTGGAGAGTGACTGCAAAAACTTTTATAGACAAAGCGAACCAGAAGTTCAATTATTGGAAAGTAACATGAACATTTATAGAAGTATCAGTTCAGTTCAGTCACTCAGTCGTGTCTGACTCTTTGAGACCCCATGAATCACAGCATGCCAGGCCTACCTGTCTATCACCAACTCCCAGAGTTCACTCAAACTCACGTCCATCAAGTCAGTGATGCAATCCAGCCATCTCATACTCTGTCGTCCCCTTCTCTTCCTGCCGCCAATTCCTCCCAGCATCAGGGTCTTTTCGTATGAGTCAATACTTTGCATCATGTGGCCAAAGTATTGGAGTTTCAGCTTGAGCATCAGTCTTTCCAATGAACACTCAGGACCGATCTCCTTTAGAATGGACTGGTTGGCTCTCCTTGCAGCCCAAGGGACTCTCAAGAGTCTTCTCCAACACCACAGTTCAAAAGCATCAATTCTCTGGCACTCAGCTTTCTTCACAGTCCAACTCTCACATCCATACATGACCACTGGAAAAACCATAGCCTTGACTAGATGCACTTTTGTTGGCAAAGAAATATCTCTGCTTTTCAATATGCTATCGAGGTTGGTCATAACTTTCCTTTCAAGGAGCAAGCATCTTTTAATTTCATGGCTGCAGTCACCATCTGCACTGATTTTGGAGCCCCCCCCCCAAATTAAGTCTGACACGGTTTCCCCATCTATCTGCCACAAAGTGATGGGATCGGATGCCATGATCTTCGTTTTCTGAATGTTGAGCTTTAAGCCAACCTTTTCACTCTACTCTTTCACTTTCATCAAGAGGCTTTTTAGTTCCTCTTCACTTTCTGCCATAAGGGTGGTGTCATCTGCATATCTGAGATTATTGATATTTCTCCTGGCAATCTTGATTCCAGCATGTGCTTCTTCCAGTCCAGCATTTCTCATGATGTACTCTGCATATAAGTTAAATAAGCAGGGTGACAATATACCACCTTGACATACTCCTTTTCCTATTTGGAACCAGTCTGTTGTTCCATGTCCAGTTTTAACTGTTGCTTCCTGCATACAGATTTCTCAAGAGGCAGGTCAGGTGTTGTGGTATTCCCATCTCTTTCAGAATTATCCACAGTTTATTGTGATCCACACACACAAAGGCTTTGGCATAGTCAGTAAAGCAGAAATAGATGTTTTTCTGGAATTCTCTTGCTTTTTTGATGATCCATCAGTTGTTGTCAATTTGATCTCTGGTTCCTCTGCCTTTTCTAAAACCAGCTTGAACACTTGGAAGTTCATGGTTCACATACTGCTGAAGTTTGGCTTGGAGAATTTTGAGCATTACTTTACTAGCGTGTGAGATGAGTGCAATTGTGCAGTAGTTTGAGCATTCTTTGGCATTGCCTTTTTTTTGGGATTGGAATGAATACTGACATTTTCCACTCCTATGGCTACTGCTGAGTTTTCCATATTTGCTGGCATATTGCGTTCAGCACTTTCATAGCATCATCTTTCAGGGTTTGAAATAGCTCAACTGGAATTCCATCACCTCCACTGGTTTTGTTCATAGTGATGCTTTCTAAGGCCCACTTGACTTCACATTCCAGAATGTCTGGCTCTAGGTGAGTGATTACACTGTTGTGATTATCTGAAGCTTTTTTTGTACAGTTCTTCTGTGTATTCTTGCCACTTCTTAATATCTTCTGCTTCTGTTATGTCCATACCATTTCTGTCCTTTATTGAACCCATCTTTGCATGAAATGTTCCCTTGGTATTTCTAATTTTCTTGAAGAGGTCGCTAGCCTTTCCCATTCTCTTGTTTTCCTCTATTTCTTTGCATTGTTTGCTGAGGAAGACTTTCTTATTTCTTCTTGCTGTTCTTTGGAACTCTGCATTCAGATGCTTATATTTTTCCTTTTCTCCTTTGCTTTTCACTTCTCTTCTTTTCACAGCAATTTTAGGCCTCCTCAGATAGCCATTTTGCTTTTTTGCATTTCTTTTCCATGGAGATGGTCTTGATCCCTGTCTCCTGTACAATGTCACGAACCTCCATCCATAGTTCATCTTTCTATCAGGCATTCTTTCTATCATGTCTAGTCCCTTAAATCTATTTCTCACTTCCACTGTATAATCATAAGGGTTTTGATTTAGGTCATACCCGAATGGTCTAGTGGCTTTCCCCACTTTCTTCAATTTAAGTCTGTATTTGGCAATAAAGAGTTCATGATCTGAGTGACAGTCAGCTCCCAGTCTTGTTTTTGCTTACTGTATAGAGCTTTTCCATCTTTGGCTGCAAAGAATATAATCAATCTGATTTTGGTGTTGACCATCTGGTGATGTCCATATGTAGAACCTTCTCTTGTTTTGTTGGAAGAGGGTGTTTGCTATGACCAGTGCATTCTTTTGGCAACACTCTATTAGCCTTTGCTCTGCTTCATTCCGTACTCCAAGGCCAAATTTGCCTGTTACTCCAGGTGTTTCTTGACTTCCTACTTTTGCATTCCAGTCCCCTATAATGAAAAGGACATCATTTTGGGGTGTTAGTTCTAAAAGGTCTTGTAAGTCTTCATAGAACACTTCAACTTTAGCTTCTTCATGGTTACTAGTTGGGGCATGGGCTTAGATTACCATGCTATTGAATGGTTTGCCTTTGAAACGAACAGATAGCAATATAGAGAACTAGGTTATATTATACATATATAAACTAGTGATTTATAAACTTTAAAAAAGGTTTTAGTGGCACAGAAATGTATTCCTTCAAAATAAGAATATTTTGCAATCCAATACAGATGGTATTAAGTTTTGCCCATATGAGAAAATATCTCCAGTCTACAAGTTATAATGATGGCCAGGAATGAATACTGAACAACAAATGTGTTTGAAAGTGAGGAAGAAACTGTTATCCTTTTCTTGGGGATTTTTTTTTCCTCATTGAGTAACACAAAACAATTGAACTGTAGACAATTAATTTGTATTTGTACTACTTATTTTAAGTATTCAGTATTATTAAAATTTCACAGGCGACTTTTTATTAAAGTTATTGTGATATAGTTGCTTCACAATTTATCCCAAACCCCCTTCCCTCCTTGGTGTCCATACATTTATTCTCTAGGTCTGTGACTCTATTCCTGTTTTGCAAATAGGTTCACCTGTACCATTTTTCTATATTCCATGCATATGAATCCCTGGGCATAACCCTGCTGCTGCTGCTGCTGTTGCTGCATTGCTTTAGTCATTTCCGACTCTGTGCGACCCTATAGATGGCAGCCCACCAGGCTCCCCCATCCCTGGGATTCTCCAGGCAAGAACACTGAGAAAACCATTATTCGAAAAGACACATGCATCCTATGCTTGTTACAGAACTATTTACAGTAACAAGGACATGAAAGCTACCTAAATGTCCATTGACAGATGAATGGAAAGATGTGATACATTTTACAAATGGAATACTGCTGCTGCTAAGTCACTTGTCGTGTCCGACTCTGTGTGACCCCATAGACAGCAGTCCACCAAGGCTCCCCCGTCCCTAGGATTCTCCATGCAACATCACTGGAGTGGGTAAATGGAATACTACTTAGCCATTAAAAGGAACAATATTGGGTCATTTGTAGATCTGTGGATGGACCTAAAGACTGTCATATAGTGTGGAGTAATTCAGAAAGAGAAAAACAGGTGACTTTTAAAAATAATTCTACTAAAAATAACAATTACTGTGTGCCATTTTTTCGGGTCTTCATAATACTGCCTTAAGGGTGAAGACTATTTTTACCCTTATTTTCTATGAGTAAATCATGACTCAGGGAAGTGTACTTTTCCTTTTCTGTAAAGATCACATTGGTTAGCAGCTGGTAATGCTAGGATGCAAACTTTGGCAATCTGACCCCTGAAACTGCATTAATCACAGAATAATTTTGAATACTACAGAATAATACTGAGGTACACTAATTAACTTCTGGATTTTTGGTTTAAGTGTGCTTGTATTCAAATTTGGCTAAAATATCAGTTCACGTAACTGACAAAACCTCCTGCGTACACAATGGTGCCTGCCTTGCTGGTGGCCATTTTCCTGCAATGCAGGAGACACGAGTTCGATCCCTGGGTTGGGAAGATCCCCTGGAGAAGGGAATGGCAACTACTCCAGTATTCTTGCCTGGAGAATTCTATGGATATATGAGCCTGGCAGACTACAGCCCATGGGGTCACAAAAGCGTCTGATACAAATGACTAAGAGACTAAGCACATGGCCCTGAGAACATCCTGAAGGCAAAGCGCAGCATCTCTGAGTGCTTTTACTCCCCCACCCTCTCCCTCCTCCTGGACCACATCTTGTTCTTGTATGCTGCATCTGACAGCTTTTTTCTCTGGCCTGCCTTCCAGTTTATTGTCTTATCACTTGTGTGTAGAGTGTACAAAACTATACACAACACCATTTTTTAAAATTTATAATATCTATATTTCCTTTTTCAAGTCTGCATCCCGAGATATGCCTTTGATTTCATCCTTTCTGTTTTTTGAAAACAGCTTGGTTATTTCATTTCTTATCTGCTATGTTCAATGGCCTCTGTATGCACATATGATTTTCAGCTGTGTTGTTTCTGTTGCTTCTTTATCATGAAGTACAGTTTCATGGTGAGTCTGAATAGCTTTATGTGTTGGATGCCATGTCTCAAAAGTCATTTTCAGAAATACTTTGATACATAAAAAAGATGATACGTTTTCCCAGAGAGATTTGCATTTATTTCTGTGAAGTTCCTGGAGATCCTATGAGCCAGTGACTTGCTATATTACGTTTTAACTTAATATCAGAAAATCATCCCAGAGCTATAATATTGAGTGGACTTTTTATCATTCTCTTTTGTGTTGACATGGTCAGTACAGGCAACACTATGGCTTTTCCAGTAGTCAAGTATGGATGTGAGAGTTTGAGCATAAAGAAGGCTGAGTGCTGAAGAATTGATGCTTTCTAACTGTGGTGCTGGAGAAGATGCTTCTGAGTCCCTTAGACTGCAAGGAGATCAAATCAGCCAATCCTAAAGGAAATCAACCTTGAATATTCACTGGAAATACTGATGCTGAAGCTGAAGCTCCAATACTTTGGCCATCAGATGCAAAGAGCTGACACACTGAAAAAGACTATGATGCTGAGAAAGATTGAGGGCAGGAGGAGAAGGGGGTGACAGAGGAGGAGATGGTTGGATGGCATCATCTACTCAATGGGCATGAGTTTGAACAAATTCCAGGAGATAGTGAAGAACAGGGAAGCCTTGCATGCTGCAGTCCATGGGGTTGCAAAGAGTCAGACTCGAGTTAGTGACTGAACAACTTACATTGAAGGTTTAGCCCTCAGCTGTCCAAGCCTGTTGTGGAGAGGGAGTCCTGCTGGACTCCCCAGTTGCACAAGCCCTCAGATATTATTTCAATTCTATTTGTCCTTTGAGGCTATCAGAGTAAAGGTGCAAGGACATGGCTGAGTAACACTTTCACTTTAACCTGCAAACTCTTTTGGAGCAACAAGTGGTATTTGGGCTTACTATAGTATTCTCTTAACTTTTCACTTTCCACTGGATCAGTTCTACTGCTTTTTCATTACTTTCATGCATTTAATGTATTAAAAATTAATTTATCCAATATTTTCATGGTTGATTTGTTTTTCAGTAGTTCCTTGTTAGGAAATTATTTAAATGATGTGATCTGCCATTCTTGCACACTGGAAATTTCTGAATTGTTATGTGGTGAAAGCAAGAGAAGTGAAAATTCTCATACATGTGGATCTGGGGACCCAGACTAAATTCAGACAGAGGAAAATGGACATTGTCAAGGAGACACTGGAGGGTTTGGTGACAGCTGCAGACAACTTGATGACTTTAATAATTCACTTCACCTGGCCTTGGAATGAATGCTTCTCAGATTTAAGTTTTCATAGGACTATTGTCTTAAAAATATGAACATTAAATATTACTCTACATTTACACTGTGAATTATACTCATTTATATTATCCTTAATCATATATTAATTATATATATTAATTGCACTTAAATTAACTGCATGTCTTAGAATTCTATTCATGGTCAGCTGAGATAGTAAGTTTGTTTTTGCACACTAGGAGCATTTTTTATCTGTAATGTCCATAGGCTTGAAAAAAAAGTGAAAGCAAAGTCCCTCAATTCTGTCTGACTCTTTGTAACCACATGGACTACAGCACACCAGGTTCTTCTGTCCATGGAGTTCTCCAGGAAGTATACTGGAGTGGATAGCCATTTCCTCCTCCAGAGTCTCTTTCTGACCCAGGGATCGACCCATGTCTCCTGCACTACAGGCAGATTCTTTACTGTCTGAGCCACTAGACAGCAAGTTTTTTATTTGCATGTTAGCAACAACATTTTTTTTATTTGTAATGTCCATAGGTTTAAGCTTGGCATTTTTAGGTCTTATTTTCTATTTTATTATAAGGGCAATAAGTAGTATTTGTGTTTAGGAATGAAGAGCAGGATGACCAAAATTTTGTGAGCTAACCCTGTTGCCTATTAAAAAAAAAAACAAAAACACTTTAATGCTTAAAATTTTCAGTATTCCTGTAAGCTACGAGAAGAAATATTATAGAGCTGAGCTAATATTAAATAAAATATACATTATATTTAAAAGAACGTTCTTCTTTATGACTTGATTGTTGAGGTTAAAAAGATTAAGAAACTGTGATGTGTTTTCTGCTTTAAATGAGACATTAAAAGTTCTGATTTAGCAAATACTCATTTAACAACACAGCTTGAGTGGGACTGATTCTGTGCAGCAAAGGCAAGAACCATCACCCCAGAACTGGCGCATTACCTCCTGAAACCACACATGAGGTGCTGACACATGGGCAGCAGAGCCCTGACACAAAAGCCCCGGACATCAGACAAGCATATGACCAATGTTATGGTGGTTTGTGTCATCGCCTCATTTTTGTCTCACAAATATTTTACTACCGTTGAAATAATTGGTTGCTAATGGGTGCAAGTGGCACTCATTGATTTAATGAATGTATTTAATTTCTGTTATCAGATGTTCAAAACAGAGTAAACATGCAAAGGTATGTTTAAGCACATAATAAACCCCATGAATTGATGCTTTTGAACTGTGGTGCTAGAGAAGACTCCTGAAATTCCCTTGGACAGTAAGGAGATCAAACGAGTCAATCCTGAAGAAATCAACCCTGAATATTCACTGGAAGGACTGATGCTAAAGCTCCAATACTTTGGCCACCTGGTAGAAAGAGCCGACTGATTGGAAAAGACCCTGATGCTGGGAGAGATTGAAGGCAGGAGGAGAAGAGAGCATCAGAGGTTGAGATGGTTGGATGACATCACCAACTCAATGAACATGAGTTTGAGCAAGCTCTGGGAGATAACGAAGGACAGGGGTGCCTGGAGTGCTGCAGTCCATGGGGTCACAAAGAGTAGGACATGACTTAGCGACTGTCTAACAACAACAATAATGCAAGCAGAGGGTTTAAAAGGGCTTGTTCACTGGGGCTTTTGTCCTTGGGACTCTGATGTCCATACAAAGCCTCATTTGTCTGGGGAGGACTGGAGAAGTGGGGCAGAGCTCAGACTACAGATTTCTGAGGGAATTCTGTAGGCAGCCCAGGTCAGTGGAAAACCTGCCCCCCGCCCCCCCCTTCAGAGTGGCAGCTTCCCACTGACCTGGCAATCCCTAGACATGTAGGTGTCTGGTATGTCCCTGAAATTCTGTGATACTTAACTTTGCAATGTTTCTGTACCAACAGCTGACTCATCATGACCCAGTGCCCACTCAATTGACTATTTCCCATCAGTACGTATGGCAATCTGACATCATTTTATAACAAGAATTTTTCAATTTAATCCATGCAGTATGAGTAGACACATAAGCTTACTGGGACACAGAGAACATAATACACCACTCTGCAAAGACTTATGTTACTAAAGAGGATTCTTCATTGACTGACTTGAGTACTGCACAGTACAGCATTTAAGGCCCAAGCAGCAGAGTTTAGATACAATACAAAGTGCTTTTTAACCTGTGTCCTGTTATTATGTTCAGTTCAGTTGCTCAGTTGTGTCTGACTCTTTGCAATTCCATGGACTGCAGCACACCACGCTTCCTTGTTCATCAACTCCCAGAGTTTACTCAAACCCATGTCTATTGAGTCAGTGATGCCATCCAACCATCTCATCCTCTGCTGTCCCCTTCTCCTCCTGCCCTCAGTCTTTCCCAGCATCAGGGTCTTTCCAAATGAGTCAGTTCTTTGCATCAGGTGGCCAAAGTATTGGAGTCTCAGCTTCAGCATCAGTCCTTCCAATGAATACCCAGGACTGATCTCCTTTAAGATGGACTGGTTGGATTTCCTTGCAGTGCAAGGGACTCTCAAGAGTCTTCTCCAACACCACAGTTCAAAAGCATCAATTCTTTGGCACTCAGCTGTCTTTATGGTCCAACTCTCACATCTATACATGACCACTGGAAAAACCATAGCCATAATGTAGCTGATATTATTTCTATATTTTTAAATCAGATACAAAATTGTCCTTGTACTCAAATTTCAGTCATAAAATATGAGTAGAAGATATTATGACTAGAATTAGTAAGGCATGGTATTAAACAACTGCAGTTTTACTCCCTACATCTGGACCACAATTTTGAATTTCCAAACATGCCTTTACCTGGAGCTTTATCAAGGACACACAGACATTTTTCCATACTACATTAAACTGAAAACACAGCCTTTTATTTCTATTTATGTAGAACACATCATGCATGTAGACTAGAAGCCTAGCTATCAAGTGTGATTTAGAGACTTGATCATGGCGGAGACATTGTCTAATTGTGACGACTGAAATTACACCTACTGGACTCACTACTTTGGGTGAAAGCACCATTCTTTGAAAATCCCTTAACAGTATGCTTGCAAGAGGAAAGCCATGAACTTGTCAGCCTCTGTTTGCATGTTAACAAGAATCTAATCACCACCTTGGCAGCAAAGACACTCCTTGCCTCCGCAAAGAGGTCCAGATCCTTGATGGAGCCTGGGAATGTTACGTTACATGCAAAGCAGGGGTTCAGGAAGCAGCCGATTTCAAGAGAGGGAGAATATCCTGGTCTTACCTGGCCAAGCCTAGGTGTGTATATATCCATGTGCATTCGTGAGTGCATGCTGGGTCACGTCTGACTCTTTGCAACATTATGGACTGTATCCTATGAGGCTCCTCTGTCTGTGGGATTTCCCAGACAAAAATATCGGAGTGGGTTGCCATGCCCTCCTCCAGGGGATCTTCCCAACCCAGGGATCAAATCCATGTCTCTTATGTCTCCTGCCTTGGCAGGTGGGTTCTTTAACCAGTAGCGCCACCTGGGAAGTCCGTGTATATCCACAAGGGTCCTCAAACATGGCGGATGGAGACAGAAGAGTGAGGCTCAGAGCAGTGCAAAGTGGGAAAGCCCCAGGCAGTGCCCGCCACCTTTGAAAACAGATGAAGCATGAGCCCAGGAATCAAGGAGAATCTAGGGGGCGGAGAAGGCAGGGATACAGATCCTTCCTGAGAGCCTGCAAAAGCACCGCAGCTCTGCCAACCTGGTCAGACCCTCTGTCCATGAAATGCTCCAGGCCAGAATACGGGCGTGGATAGCCATTCCCTTCTGAGCCCGAGAACTGCAAGACACTAAATGTGAGTTGTTTGAAACTAATATCCATGGGGGAGGCTGGGAGCCTGGGGGGCAGTTCAAAGTTCATGTTCAATTAAGGTAGGGGTGACAAGGGCAGGAATCTGAGATAAATTTTGTATTGCTGCTGCCACCAAGGCCAAACCTGGACAGGATGTTAGCACAACTCCGCATGGCTACTCCTGCAGCAGTTCTAGGAAGATAAACAATGAAAGGAGACAGCTGATCTGAAGCAGAAAGAGATATAACCAAATGAGTTAAAAAGGTAAAATGAAATTATTCTTAATATGCAGTATTGTTGAAGATTTAACTTACATACGGCTTTCCTGATAGCTCAGTTGCTAAAGGATCTTCCTGAATGCAGGGGATCCTGGTTGAATTCCTAGGTCAGGAAGATCCACCAGAGAAGGGATAGGCTACCCATTCCAATATTCTTGGGCTTCCCTTGTGGCTTAACTGGTAAAGAAGCTGCCTGCAATGTGGGAGACCTGGGTTAGATCCCTGGGTTGGGAAGATCCCCTGGAGAAGGGAAACGCTACCCACTCCAGTATTCTTGCCTGGAGAATTCCGTGGACTGTATAGTGCTTGGGGTCACAAAGAGTCAGACACAACTGAGCAACTTTCACTTTCTAACTTAAATACATTTGTATACCAGGCTTCTCTGGTGGCTCAGATGGTAAAGACTCTGCCTGCAATGTGAGAGACCCCGGTTCAATCCCTGTGTCAGGAAGGTCTCCTGGAGAAGGGAATGGCAACCCTGTCTAGTATTCTTGCCTGAAGAATTCCATGGACAGAGGAGCCTAGCAGGCTACAGTCCATAGGGTCACATAAGAATTGGACACAACTGAGTAACACACACACACTTGTATACACACATGCAGTTTTCCACCAAGATTCAAAATATATTGGTTAAACTAGCTATGCATTTAAAAATAAAAAATATATTAATGTACTTTTATAATCTAAGAAGTCTCACAGTATTTACAGAGCATATATTACGCATTACTATGAGACAGCACAGCTACAGTATAACTGAAAAATAGATATTATGGTATCTACTTTCTAGATTATAAAATTAGGTTGAGGATGGTAGAAGGACTCTTCAAAGGTTTCATTATTATTAACTGAGAATGCCTGGATTTCCTGCTGGGATAATCCAGAGTTTGCCAACAGCCTTGATTCATCCCAGGGAGTCTAATTATGGAGATTATGGGTCCCTGAATACAGAAATAGTGGGCCCAGCAATGTGGATGAGAAACTCTGCCTTTATTTTCACTAACATCTAATTGAAATTTTTTATTTCTCTCTTACTGCATCCAGGCAACACATCACAGTAGTATTATGAGCATCTGTAACTTTGTCACCAATAGAAATCACAGATACTTTCATCAAGCTTTTGTATTATTGCAAAAAATCTCAAGTATTTTTTACCTTTACCACTAGCTTAAAATGATCCAAACCATGGCTATCCCTCACTGTGCTGTGCATGCAAAGTCACTTCAGTCATGTCTGACTTTTGGCGACCCCATGAACTTTAGCCTGCCAGGCTCCTCTGTCCATGGGATTCTCTGGGCAAGAATATAGAATGGGTTGCCACGCTCTCCTCCAGGGGATCTTTCCAACCCAAGGAAGGAACTCCTGTCTCTTATGTCTCCGGCACTGGCAGGCAGGTTCTTTACCACTAGTGCCACCTGGGAAGCCCTCACTGGGCAATGCATTATTAAAATACCACACATTTATGCTTTGACACTTATTTCAATAAACACAGCTACATTCATAATTTTGTATTTTAGTTCATGCAAGTATAGATACATATATTGTTTTTATTATTAATCACTATTTTGATTATTGTGAGACTGGTCACTTGGCTTCACTAGGCTATCAAATGCATCCACATCAAAAACATAAAATGATCAAGGGCCCTACTCTGCAAGTTGTCTTTCTAGAATGTTACTTGACTATTATGAAGGCATTACATTCTACTAAGTATTTTTTGGTAAGTTGGTTCATTACTTTACAAAATGAAAATATTTCCATTTAAATCAATCTTGAATGCAGTCTTAGTTTTATTTGGATGAATTTTGTTTTGCCTTTGACTGCTCAATTACATGCATATAAATTACCATTACATCATTATCATGCACATAGAAAAACTGATAATCAAATATGCATCTGATAAAATGTATATTAAATAAAGCCCTCCAGACTTATTTCTCCAATCTTAATAAATACAGTTTATCACTGTCCACTGGGAGTTGTAACCATATGAAAGAAGACACATAGTAATAAGTTATATCCTTATCAGAGATAAAATAACTAACACATTCCACATGAGAATGACAATATTATGGCAACTCAGGGAAGGGAAATTTTTTCAGATAACTATTAAATGAAATTGTAATCTCTTATTTTCCCCAGATATGGTAAAATAAGAAAGCCGCTGCTTTGATTTCTTTGACATCATCCACCATTCTGATAGCAAAGATTTATATTTTGCCTACATTTGAAAAGGGACCTAAAGCTATTTCACCACTGATCAGCCTCACATCACAGAGGTTCTTCATTTCTTCCACTGCTCTGTCTTCAAGTGCATTCACTGAATAACCTCATGATTAAAAGGCTCCCCTGAAACTCATCTCTGGTCACTCTCGGTCACAGGTAAATAAACAGATGCTTTAATGCAGGGAGATCCTGAAAACTGTTTCCTCCTCCACACAGAAGGAAAATGGGCAGTGCAACTCTGTCTTCCCTTGGCAAACTAGGGCTGCTGTGAGATTGGTCAGAAATTTTATTTTGACTCTTCTTTTGTCCCTCAGTATTTTTCTGATGCTCAGATTTTAAGATGAATATGGAAGGAAATGGAACATGTTCAATGAAAAGACAGATTAAGGGAAGAATGATTTATGAACAAAGATGAAAGAAATTGAAGTTAGTCCAGCACAAGACAGGTTGAGAGCAATTGAATAATTGTTTTCAAGTATCCCATGAATAATTAAATAGCATCACTGACTCAATGGACATGGATTTGCACAAACTCCAGGAACTAGTGGAGGATAGGGAAGTCTGGAGTGTTGCAGTCCATGTGGTTGCAAAGAGTTGGATATGACTTAGTAACTAAATAACATTCAGGGAACAATTATTATGTGAACACTGATCATCTGATATTAACAGACATAGATTCCTGTTTTCATATAAAGGTTGGGCTTCCCTGATGGCTCAGAGAATAAAACATCTGCCTGCCAATGCGGAGACACAGGAGACCCAGGTTTGACCCCTGGGTCAGGAAGATCACCTAGAAAAGGAAATGGCAACCCATTAGCATTCTGCAAATAAAGAGAAATTTACCCTCCATTGCCCTTGCCCCAGTTTTAGCATGCTTCCTAAATGGAAACCTGGCCAATGGACCCTTCAAGGTACAAAAGGGGATGGATGAACAGGGTATTCAGGCAAAGGAAAGAACTGAGGATGCTGACTACACCAGGTAACACAGCTTTGGCTGCCCCTCAGGTTAACTTGGCATAGGCATACCACATTTTCTCACCAAGGACAGAGCGTGGCTGCATAGCTGCTGGATTCAGTGCCACTGAGATGTCACCAAGCCCCTGGCCCCCTCCATCTCTGCTCTGCTGTGCTCTGCAGGCAGCTAGCCCCTTTAAAGATTCCCAAGCAGCTCGGTCAGGAGCTTCCTACAGCAGCAGAACTGAGGCAGCTCCTCTTGGTGTCCTTCATTCCCAAGAAGCTCTTCACAAACTTGCACTTACTTATTGGTCAGAACTGCACTCCACGCCCACACATAAGTTAATCGATGGCAAGGAAAATGCAGATCCTCTGACTGCTCTAAGTCACCTTCTAGGCAAACTGTGTGCTAGAGGACAGATTCATTAGACTTTTTACTTTCCTTTTAGAGTGCAGAGGAGAGAGTTCTGACCCTGGAAAATATCAGCACTGGGTAAGAAGTTGTTTACAGGGAGCTCCCTGGTGGTGCATTGGATAAGAATCCACCTGCCAATCCTGAGGTCTGCGAGGCCTGGAGCCCGTGCTCCACAGCAGGAGAAGCCCCTGAGTGAGAAGCCTGTGCACCACAACTAGAGGAGGCCCTGCTCAGCATAACTAGAGAGACCCCACGTGCAGTGACAAGACCCAGGACAGCCAAAAATAAATAAATAATAAAAATGTTAACAAGTGGTTTATAAACAGGAAACTTGGGCAAATTGGTGGCTGTAAAACCTAAATTTCTTCTCACTAGAAACATTGTCTATTAAACCTTAGAGATATTTTTAATTAAATTCTTACTAGTTGCCTGCTATGCTTGCACTATTATACCCACGTTAACTCATTCCAATCTCACCATTACCCTATGGAAGAAGTATCACTATGATCTGTATTTTACAAAGGAGATACTTAGAGCAGAGATAAGTTAGGTGAATTTCTCAAGGTCACACATTAACACCAGAATCAGAAATTTGAACCACAGTAGTTTTGGCTTCATAGTCAAAGCTCTCAAAGACTTACTTTGATATATTATTTATCAAATAACATATAAGTATATTTATTTACCAGTCTTATATTAATGTAAGATTCAAAATTTAACAGTTGGGAAGATAGAGACCCTTTTGCTTTCAAAGTTTAAAGTAAGGCTTATATTTAGGAATTATATTTTGCTTCCAAAAGCTAAAAATTCTGTATAAATTATAAGAAAGGTTTGCTGGTGAGCATTAGAGGCTTAACAAGGTAGTGAAAAATTATTGATCTGGACAGAAGGGATAAAAACAGGTCTCCAGGGCCTGCCTGAGAATGTGTGGCTTGAAGTACCCCCCAGATATATGTAAAACAAGAAATTACACAAATGTTCACAGGTACTATGATTTAGGTACAAATATGCTCAGTTCCTGAAACTGGATGACGAGAATCCTAGGAGCAAATGTTACAAACAAAAGAAAAGCTCTAGAAGATGACAAAATCATTCTATATAAAGGTAAAATCAAATTATTCCTAGAATAATTTTGCAAATACAGTGTCTTACAAACTAAACAAAAGTGCAAATAAGGAGTAAAACAACATTAAACAGAAGGAGCAGAAACGACAGATACAGAAATTTACACACAGGGAAGCAGATGGTCATCGATACTAGGAACACTGCATGCATTTAATGGCAGACTATACATATGTATCGAGCTTTCTAGTGGCTTAATGGTAAAGACTCTCCTGCCAATGAAGGTGGCCAGGATGGGTTTGATCCTTGGTCTGGGAAGATCCCCTGGAGAAGGAAATGGCAATCCACTCCAATATTCTTGCCTGAAGAATTCCATGAAGAGAGGAGGCTGGTGGGCTACAGTCTGTGGGTGGGCAAAGAATCAGACATGAGTTAGGCACTAAATAACAAGAACAAGTACATATATATTCATTCTTCATGGCTGAATAACAAGTCACCACCAATTCTGTGGCTTTAATATAGCACCCACTTGTAATCTTGGAGCCAGCCATGTAGATGAAAGTCTGGATATACACATACACACATACGTGTGTCTCAGTCATGTTCAAATCTTGGCAGCCCTAAGGACTGTAGCCCACTAGGCTCTTCTGTCCATGGAAATTTTCAGGCAAGAATACTGGAGTGGATTGCCATTTTCTACTCCAAGGTCTGGATATGGAAAGTCAAGCTGTGGCTGGGCTGTGTTCTCTTATGATAGCTCTGGGGATCTTGACCTCACCCCCAAACTCCTTCAGGTTGTTGGTCAGGTTCCAAGCCTTGGGGTTGCAGGACAGAACCCCAGCCCTAGCTGCTATCTGTGCTGAGCTACCCAGGGCCTCTGTCTGGTTCATGTCAGATCCCACTTTTCACAGCCAGCAACAGCAGGTAAAATCCTTTACATATTTCAAATCCCTCAACTTCCTCTACAGCAGCTTCTCTCTCTGTCTAATCCCTCCCCTGTGACCCAGAGAAAGTTTTCTTCTTTGAAGAGCTTGAGTGATGAGATGGCCCATCAGATAATCCAGGATAAACTCCTTATGTTAAGATCTGTAACTTTATTTCCATCTGCAAAACCCACTTGTTGCATCATGCAAAGTACTCACAGATTCCAAGGATCAAGGCATGGACCTTTGGCTAAAGGCGGGGCTCACTCCACCACAATAACTAAAGGGTTTATTATTTTCAGTAGAAAACATCCACATGAAATTACAGAGAAAACAGGAGGGGAATGGGAACCAGGACACATGGCAGGGGGCACAAAGGACCACACACATCGGGTCACATGCTACAGAAGAAGAGAGAGAAGCTGTGTTTGAAGACGTGGTGTCTGAGAGTTTTCCAGACTAGGAAAGGCATCAACGTGCTTCTTGGAGCTCCAAAAAAGGAAGAGAGAAGGAGGCCAATGATGGCGACAGTGCAACAAGACTGAAACACAGATAAATTCCTGGGAGGGGCAGAGGAATGAGAGAAGTGCATTCAGAGGGGCAACAGCAATAAGGAGTGTTGATTTTTGGCATTAAAAAAAAAAAAGAAAGAAAGAAAGAAACTGGTAAAACAACTACCAAGTTAGATTACCCAACACAGAAAAAATCTTCAAAAATGAAGATATTTAAGTATATCAGTCAATTCAGGGCTTCAGTCTTGTCTGAATCTTTGCAGCCCCGTGGACTGCAGCACGACAGGCGTCCCTGTCCATCGCCAACTCCCAGAGTTTACTCAAACTCAGGCCCATTGAGTCAGTGATGCCATCCAAACATCTCATACTTTCATTCCCTTATCCTACCACCTTCAATCTTTCCCAGCATCAGGGTCTTTTCAAATGAGTCAGTTCTTTGCATCAGGTGGCCCAAGTACTGGATTTCAACTTCAGCATCAATCCTTCCAATGAATACACAGGACTGATCTCCTTTAAGATGGACTGGTTGGATCTCCTTGCAGTCCAAGGGACTTTCAGGAGTCTTCTCCAACACCACAGTTCAAAAGCGTCAATTCTATGGTGCTCAGCTTTCTTTACAGACCAACTCTCACATCCATACATGACCACTGGAAAAACCATAGCCTTGACTAGACGGACCTTAGTCGGCAAAGTAATGTCCCTGCTTTTGAATATACTGTCTAGGTTGGTCATAACTTTTCTTCCAAGGAGTAAGCATTTTTTAATTTCATGGCTGCAATCACCATCTGCAGTGATTTTGGAGCCCAAAAATATAAATCTGACACTGTTTCTACTGTTTCCCCATCTATTTCCCATGAAGTGATGGGACCAGATGCCATGATCTTCGTTTTCTGAATGTTGAGCTTTAAGCCAACTTTTTCGCTCTCCTCTTTCACTTTCATCAAGAGGCTTTTTAGCTCCTCTTCACTTTCTGCCATAAGGGTGGTGTCATCTGCATATCTGAGGTTATTGATATTTCTCCCAGCAATCTTCATTCCAGCTTGTGTTTCTTCCAGTCCAGCGTTTCTCATGATGTACTCTGCATATAAGTTAAATAAGCAGGGTGACAATATACCACCTTGACATACTCCTTTTCCTATTTGGAACCAGTCTCTTGTTCCATGTCCAGTTCTAACTGTTGCTTCCGGACCTGCATACAGATTTCTCAAGAGGCAGGTTAGGTGGTCTGGTATTCCCATCTCTTTCAGAATTTTCCACAGTTTATTGTGATGCACACAGTCAAAGGCTTTGGCATAGTCAATACAGCAGAAATAGATGTTTTTTTCTGGAACTCTATTGCTTTTTCCATGATCCAGTGGATGTTGGCAATTTGATCTCTGGTTCCTCTGCCTTTTCTAAAACCAGCTTGAACATCAGGGAGTTCACGGTTCACATATTGCTGAAGCCTGGCTTGGAGAATTTTGAGCATTACTTTACTAGCATGTGAAATGAGTGCAACTGTGCAGCAGTTTCAGCATTCTTTTGCATTGCCTTTCTTTGGAATTGGAAAGAAAACTGACCTTTTCCAGTCCTGTGGCCACTGCTGAGTTTTCCAAATTTGCTGGCATATTGAGTGCAGCACTGTCACAGCATCATCCTACAGGATTTGAAACGGCTCAACTGGAATTCCATCAACTCCACTAGCTTTGTTCGTAGTAATGCTTTCTAAGGCCCACTTGACTTCACATTCCAAGATGTCTGGCTCGAGATTAGTGATCATATCACCATGATTATCTGGGTCGTGAAGATCTTTTTTGTACAGTTCTTTCATGTATTCTTGCCACCTCTTCTTAATATCTTCTGCTTCTGTTATGTCCATATCATTTCTGTCCTTTATCGAGCCCATTTGCATGAAATGTTCCCTTGGTATCTCTAATTTTCTTGAAGACATCTCTAGTCTTTCCCATTCTGTTGTTTTCCTCAATTTCTTTGCATTGATCACTGAAGAAGGCTTTCTTATCTCTTCTTGCTATTCTTTGGAACTCTGCATTCAGATGCTTATGTCTTTCCTTTGCTCTGTTGCTTTTCGCCTCTCTTCTTTTCACAGCTATTTGTAAGGCTTCCCCAGACAGCCATTTTGCTTTTTTGCATTTCTTTTCCATGGGGATGGTCTTGATCCCTGTCTCCTGTACAATGTCACGAACCTCATTCCATACTTCATTAGGCACTCTATCTATCAGATTTAGGCCCTTAAATCTATTCCTCACTTCCACTGTATAATCATAAGGGATTTGATTTAGGTCATACATGAATGGTCTAGTGGTTTTCCCTACTTTCTTCAATTTCAGTCAGAATTTGGTAATAAGGAGTTCATGATCTGAGCCACAGTCAGCTCCTGTCTTCTTTTTGTTGACTGTATGGAGCTTCTCCATCTTTGGCTGCAAAGAATATAATCAATCTGATTTCGGTGTTGACCATCTGGTGATGTCCATGTGTAGAGTCTTCTCTTGTGTTGTTGGAAGAGGGTGTTTGCTATGACCAGTGCATTTTCTTGGCAAAACTGTATTATCTTTGCCCTGCTTCATTCTGCATTCCAAGGCCAAATTTGCCTGTGACTCCAGGTGTTTCTTGACTTCCTGCTTTTGCATTCCAGCCCCCTGTAATGAAAAGGACATCTTTTTCAGGTGTTAGTTCTAAAAGGTCTTGTAGGTCTTCATAAAACCATTCAACTTCAGTTTCTTCCATGTTACTGGTTGGGGCATAGACTTGGATAATTGTGATATTGAATGGTTTGCCTTGGAGACGAACAGAGATCACTCTGTCATTTTTGAGATTGCATCCAAGTACTGCATTTCAGACTCTTTTGTTGACCATGATGGCTACTCCATTTCTTCTGAGGGATTCCTGCCCGCAGTAGTAGATATAATGGTTATCTGAGTTAAATTCACCCATTGCAGTCCATTTTAGTTTGCTGATTCATAGAATGTCAATGTTCACCCTTGCCATCTCTTGTTTGACCACTTCTAATTTGCCTTGATTCATGGACCTGACATTCCAGGTTCCTATGCAATATTGCTCTTTACAGCATCAGATCTTGCTTCTATCACCAGTCACGTCCACAACTGGGTATTGTTTTTGCTTTGGCTCCATCCCTTCATTCTTTCTGGTGTTATTTCTCCACTGATCTCCAGTAGCATATTGGGCACTAATGACCTGGGGAGTTCCTTTTTTGGTACCCTATCATTTTGCCTTTTCCTACTGTTCATGGTGTTCTCAAGGCAAGAATACTGAAGTGGCTTGCCATTCCCTTCCCCAGTGGACCACATTCTGTCAGACCTCTCCACCATGACCTGCCCGTCTTGGGTTGCCCTGCAGGCATAGCTTGGTTTCATTGAGTTTGACAAGGCTATGGTCCTAGTGTGATTAGATTGACTAGTTTTCTGTGAGTATGGTTTCAGTGTGTCTTCCCTCTGATGCCCTCTTGCAACACCTACCATCTTACTTGGATTTCTCTTACCTTGGGCGTGGGGTATCTCTTCATGGCTGCTCCAGCAAAGCACAGCCGCTGCTCCTTACCTCTGACGAGGGGTATCTCCCTACCACCGCCGTTCCTGACCTTTAACGTGGGGTATCTCCTCTAGGCCCTCCTGTGCGCCTGCACAGCCACCGCCAGTGCTATGTTGGTTTCTGCCATATAACAATGTGCTGCTAACCTATTGCACAGGGGACTCTGCTCAATGTTATGTGCAGCCTAGATGGGAGGACGGTTTGGGGGACACTTAATACACACATATGTAGGGCTGAGTCCCTTCATTGTTCATCAGAAACTATTACAACATTGTTAATCAGCTATACCCCAATACAAAACAAAAAAGGGGAAAATAAAATGAAAGTAAACATTTCATTTCAACACAAATATAGGTGAGAGAAATCTGATTCTGGTAAAGATACCTGACATGAGGCAGACTTGCAGAATAATCCTTTTATATCAGATCAAACCTATTCATTCACAAAGACAAAAGACTGAAGGAAATGAAAAAGATAGAGAATAAATAAAATAAATAAATATGAAATAAAGAAAACCAACAAAGCCTAAAGTTGATTCTTGAAAGTATTACATAAATTCAATAAATTCTTGATGAAACTGAATAGCAGAAACAAAAAAGTACACAAACAATAAACCTCACTGA
Source organism: Oryx dammah (assembly GCF_014754425.2). Taxonomy (NCBI): domain Eukaryota; kingdom Metazoa; phylum Chordata; class Mammalia; order Artiodactyla; family Bovidae; genus Oryx; species Oryx dammah. Next base: position 3,020,962 of record NW_024070185.1, read on the forward strand.
TAAGAATGGGAAATTAATACAGTTTCTACAGATATTTAACTGATAAAATAAGGACATTTATAAACAATTTTAAGGCAGTAAATTCAAAGAGTTAGAGGGAAAGCTCAAATGCCTAAGGAAACACATCCTATGAAAATTCACAGCCAAAGAGAAAAATTACATTCCTTACAGTTGTTAAAATATTAAATTTCACAGTTGCAAGCCTTCCATTAATTTGGGGTTCATGTGACTTCACCAGCAAATCTTTTTTAATTAACATTTTTAATTGGAGGGTAATTTCTTTACAATATTGTGTTCACTTCTGCCATATATCAATATAAGGCAGCCATAGTTTTATATATATGCCCCCTCCTTTTTGAACCTCTCTCCCACCTCTTACCCCATTCCACTCCTCTAGGTGTTCACAGAGCCCTGGTTTGACTTCCTTCAGTCATAGAGCAAATTCCCATGGATTATCTATTTTACACATGGTAGTGTATATACTTTCATGCTACTCCCTCCATTCATCCCAGCCACTCCTTCCCCCACCATGTCCACAAGTCTGTTCTCTATGTCCACATCTCCAGTGATGCCCTGCAAATGGGTTCATCAGTACCATCTTTCTAGATTCCATATATATGCATTAATATGTGGTATTTGCTTTTCCTTAGCAAATCTTATCATACACCTAAGAAAACCATATTGCCTACTTGATACTTATTTCAAGAGAATATATAAAGTGGAAACACTTAATCATCCATTTCATAAATCAAGCAAAACTTTGGTATAAAAATCTCTTATAGTTCTAAGGAGAAAGTGACAATCAAATCTCTCTGTATACATAGATTCCAAAATCCTGAAGAAAGTAATGATCAATATTGGAAAAATAAAAAGTTTACTCAGAAAAATTGGTTACATTTCTAAACCTGATAACATACAGAAATACAGCAAAACTATACCTTTTATAATTGAGAGAAATGAATGTGAAGATACACTACACACCATAATCACTGATTGAAATACTTAATATTTAGAGATGTCAAATCTCACTGAACTGATCTCTGCAAAAATAACAATTCCAATCATGGTACTAGAAAAAGTTTTGTTTCAAGTTGCAATAGACATGCTGATTTTTAATATAATTATGAAAATACAAAGTAGAAGAGCAGACAAAGCACTCTGGAAGAATAAGAGGGAAGATTGGCTATAAATGATAATGGGAGTTACTTTAAAACTTGCATAATATAGACAGTGGGCCCTGGCTCTGGGACTGATAGGAGATAAAAAATGAAACAGAATCCTGACTACACAGATATTTATAGAAACTCAGGCAATACTGCCCAGCAGTGAAGCAGGAGACCTGTTCAAAGGTTGTCTTGATAATTTGACACTCCTTACCCTTTATACTCAAAGAAATAAGAGAAAAACAAACAAGTAACCTTGACTCACGTCAACGTTCACAAAAACTTAAATCCGGATGAATATAGATCTAATTTTTATGCTTGCTTTCAGAAGAAAAGCTATGACAAACCTGGAGAGTATATTTAAAAGCAGATACATTATTTCACCAACAAAGGTCAGCATAGCCAAAACTATGTTTTTTTCCAGTAGTCGTGTACAGATGTGAGAGATGGATCATAAAGAAGGCTGAGCACTGAAGAACTGATGTTTTTGAACTGTGATGTTGGCAAAGTCAACATCTTTCTTGAAAGTCCCTTGGACAGCAAGGAGATCAAACCAGTCAATCTTAAAAGAAATCAACCCTGAGTATTCATTAGAAGAACTGATACTAAAGCTGAGCCTCCAATACTTTGGCGATCTGATGTGAAGAGCTGACTCATTGGAAAAGACTGCAATGCTGGGAAATATTGAGAGGAGGATGACAAGGGGCTGACTTAAGAGGCAATGGTTGGATGGCATCACCAACTCAATGGATATGAGTTTGAGTTAATTCTGGGAGGTAGTGGAAGACAGGGAAGCCTGGTGTGCTGTAGTCCATGGGATCGCAAAAAGTCAGACATGACTGAGTGAGTGAACAGCAACAACAAAACGGATCTAATATATTTTTTAAAAAAAGCTTTTAAAATAAAATATAGGAGAAATTTTTCACTATTTGAGTAGAAAATATTTTTTAAGCCAGATATAAATTTGCCAACCATAAACTCAATATTCAGAAAACTAAGATCATGGCATCCGGTCCCATCACTTCATGGCAAATAGATGGGGAAACAGTGGAAACAGTGCCTGATTTTATTTTGGGGGGCTCCAAAATCACTGCAGGTGGTGACTGCAGCCATGAAATTAAAAGATACTTGTTCCTTGGAAGAAAAGCTATGAACAACCTAGACAACATATTAAAAAGCAGAGACATTACTTCGCCAACAAAGTCCGTCTAGTCAAAGCTATGGTTTTACCAGTAGTCAGGTATGGATGTGACGGTTGGACCATAAAGACAGCTGAGTGCCAAAGAATTGATGCTTTTGAACTGTGGTGTTGGAGAAGACTCTTGAGAGTCCCTTGCACTGCAAGGAGATCCAACCAGTCCATCCTAAAGGAAATCAGTCCTGGCTGTTCATTTGAAGGACTGATGTTGAAGCGGAAACTCCAATACTTTGGCCACCTGATGTGAAGAACTGACTCACTAGAAAAGACCCTGATGCTGGGAAAGATTGAAGGTGGGAGGAGAAGGGGACAACAGAGGATGAGATAGTTGGATGGCATCACCTACTCAATGGACATGAGTCTGAGTGAACTCCTGGAATTGGTGATGGACAGGGAGGCCTGGTTGTTGGAGTCCATGGGGTTGTAAAGAACCAGACATGACTGGGTGACTGAACTGAACTGAAAGGAAAATATGATTAGTTATACTACATTAAAAATAAGAATTTATATTTATCAAAAGATACCAGTGAGGAAAAGTCAAGCCAAGGGTAAGAAGTATTTCTAACACATGCAAATATCATCTAAGGAAATAATTTATGAAGAACTCCTCCAAACCAACTACCCAAAGGAAAAACACTTAAGAGATTTGTGCAGGCTCTTCATGACAGATAATTTCCAAGTGGAAATGTTTATGACCTAATTAGTGAAACTAAGTCCCTAAAACCGAGTTCCTCTGCTAAGTTTAAGTTTATGATTCATCCTTCTAGTCAAAACTTTATTCTCTTTCTGGTTCCCTCTAACATCAATTCTGTGCTCATTGCACACTCAACCACCTGTCAGATGTTAAAATTGTTGTCAACAACAACATCATTAAAGTACTAAAAATCACTATTATAGAAATCACCATTATTGTACAAACTCAGGTTGTTTCTCCAGGACAAGATAAGCTCACAGACTTCCCAGCCATGGACCACCTAGCCCAAGAACCATAAACCAAAGATATTATCACTCCAGATGCCAGGATTAAGAAATGTCACATGATAATTATTAGCTCAGCCTCTTTGTTCTTCCCCTTAAAAAAAAAAAACACAAAACAACATAAAATAACAACAAAATCTCAAATACCAAGTGTGTGGGTCTGAGGTTGATTTTCTACCTCCTTGCTTGGCACCTGCAAGAAACCCTTACTTTGTTGCAAACTCCTACTGCTAAGTTTGGCTTTTCAGTGCCATGGCTTGGTTACATTAGGCACAAAGAGACGTTCAGTTTCAATATTAAGGAAATGAAAACTAAGTCCAGGAAGCAACGCTTCTACCTGCTAATCACCATTGCTGAAAGAAAGGAGGAGTGGTACAACAGAGATCACCTACAGTTCTACTGTGTAAGTAACTTAGTCTGACCATTGTGGTCAATGGTTTGGCAGTTTATATTTTCTGTATGCAGCAATACTCTTATTTTATGATCCAGAAAACTCACTTAGACCCATCAAAAATACTTGCACACGTGCATAAAACAAAGTGCATGATTCTCTCAAATGTAATACTGAAGTGAAAAAACAACCACAAAATCATCCACATCATATAATTCCATTCATTTTGGCTTTTAGGGATACACGTTTAAGAAAACAGATTGTAAAAATCAGCAAGAAAGTGATTAGCATGGAAACCAGAATGGAGTTTACTTTTAGGGTAAAAAAGTAACAAACTGTGATCAGAGGGAAGTAAGGGGACACTTCTGGTATAACACTGTAATGTGTTTTTAAGCTGCTGGATGATTATGCTAATGTTTCTCTGAAGTAAGTTGGTGAGTGTCTACTTCCCTGCAATATTTTTTTGGGTATACATCTCTGTATGTGTCATCTATGACAACATAGACGTGATACAGACATCAGAAAACTAGCTGGGAGGACAGCTGTGTCCTACATAAATGAAAATTAAATTCCAGTGGGGGTTTGGTTTATAGCTGTGTGATGTCCTGTCTCAGTGGAATCCTAGATCTCATAAAATCAACCTCTCTTAGCAATTAGAAATGTGTGTGTTTTCCAGTGAGCAAAGTTCTCCATTGCTGAAGCATTTATGTACAGCAGAACTGCTCCTTTAGTTATCAGATTTATTTCAGGATTAGTTAAATCATTTTGATGGAACCGTTGCATATGTTCTAGGTTAAAGGATTATTTGTCTGTGACAGAATGCCGAAAACCTTGCCCTCCCCTTAGACCTTCCCTGGTCACCCTTTTCTGACTCCCTTTTCTACAGTGACTAAACAGCTAAATTACAGTATGTTTATTCCACTGGAGAAAACAGGCCCTTCTAGCTGTGAGTTTTCTACCATCACTATGTGAGTTTCACAGTTCCAGTTGTAGAGCTTTTGGTCCCTCAGTTTGAAAATGTTTGACTCTGTGAATGAGCAGGAACCAGCACTGATTTGTCTGTTGTCCTGAAAGGGTTTCTCCCTTTTATTTGTAACACTTGTTTCTACCCAGCTAGAATGACAACATCTTTGGCACAAACAACAGCTTATCTGACACACAATCCCTCCTACCATTTGGAAACGTGCTCTTAGCTCAGGGACCTCTACCATGAGTCACATCTAGTTCAAAGATTTGCTGAAGGGAGCATGCCCGTGCCCAGAAAATAACACACTCTGAGTCCTCACACTTCACCCTTTGAATAAGGCTCTCCAAAAATTGTGGTGTGAGGGTTGTCGACACCTATGTTTGGTGGTGTTTGAAGATAAAGAAAAGTCTGATAACACATGCTTGAGTGGTACTTGACATTAGTGGAATTCTGCCTTCAATTATACTAGAATGATAAGAGCAAAAGAGAATGTTATTGACTCAAATGTACTTTCCATAGTACTATGGTTAGGGCTGTTATACCAGAATACTACAGGCTGGGTGACTTCAAAAAACAGAAAGATATTTTCTTACAGTTCTGGAGGCTGAAGTCTGAGATCCAGGTGCCCGCAGGGTTGGTTTCTGATGTGCTGTCTCCGTGGCTAGAAGATGGCTGCTTTTTCTGCATGTCCTCACATGGCCTCTTTGTGTGAAGAAAGAGATCTGTGACGTCTTTCCTGCTTTCTATCAGGATGGCAAGCATATCAGGTCAGGGCCCTACACTATCTCTAAACATAGGCACACTACCTGTGAGCGTGCTGTTGTGTCCAACTCTTTGCCACCCCATGGACTGTAGCCCACCAGGCTCCTCTGTCCATGGGGTTTCTCAGGCAAGAATACTGGAGTGGGTCCCTGTTTCCTCCTGCAGGGGATCTTTCTGACCCAGGGATTGAAATTGCATTTCTTGTTTCTGCACCTCCTGCTTTGGCAGGTGGATTCTTTAATGCTGTGCCACGTGGAAAGCCCTTTAGGTACTAAAATAAGCAAAACATTAAGGGGAAAACATTCCGTGACTTCATGAAGCTAACCTCTAACTTTTGATTAGTAACTAAATACATAATGACTGATAACATGGGTGAAAACAATTAAATGAAAGGACTTGTTCCTACTTTAAACAACCTAATGCAAATGAGAACTTCCAGATGCACAAGCTGGGTTTAGAAAAGGCAGAGGAACCAGAAATCAAATTGACAGCATTTGTTAGATCACGGAGAAAGCAAGGGAATTCCAGAAAAGCATCTACTTCTGCTCCACTGACTATGCTAAAGCCTGTGTAGTCCACAGCAAACCACACTGATTGTGTGGATCAAAACAAATTGTGGAAAATTCTTAAAGAGTTGGGAATACCAGACCACCTTACCTGCATCCTGAGAAACCTGCATGCAGGTCAAGAAGAAATATTTAGAAATGGACATAGAACAACATGCATGCGTGCTAAGTCACTTCAGTCATGTCTGACTCTGTGTGACCCTATAGACTGTAGTCCTTGGGGCTCCTCTGTCCTTGAGATTCTCCATGCAAGAATACTGGAGTGGGTTGTCCTTCCCTTCTCCAGGGGATCCCCCCAATCTAGGGATCAAGACTGTGTCTCGTATATCTCCCCTGCATTGGCAGGTGGGTTGCTTACCATTAGCACCACCTGGACATGGCAAAACGGACTGGTTCAAAACTGGGAAAGGAGTACCTCAAGGGTGTATATCATCACCCTGTTTATTTAACTTCTATGCAGAGTACATCACGTGAAATGCCAGTGGACGAAGCACAAGCTGAAATCAAGATTGTCAGAACTATTGACAACCTCAGATATGCAGATGAAACCATTCTGGTGATAGAAATTGAAGAGGAACTATAGAGCCTCTTGATAAGGGTGAAAAAGGACAGTGAAACAGTTGACTTGAAAGTCACCATTCAAAAAAATAAGATCATGGCATCTGGCCCCAACACTTCTTGGCAGTTAGAAGGGAAAAAAGTAGAAGCAGGCATAGATTTTACTTTCTTGGGCTCCAAAATCACTGCACACGGTGACTTCAGTCATGACATTAAAAGACACTTCCTCCTTGGAAGAAAATGTTTGACAAACCTAGACAGTGTATTCAAAAACAGAGATATCACTTTGCCAACAAAGGTCCACATAGTCAAAGCTATGGTTTTTCCAGTAGTCATTTATGGATGTGAGAGATGGATCATAAAGAAAGCTGAGTGCTGAAGAACTGATGCTTTTGAACTGTGGTTGGAGAAGACTCTTGAGAGTCCCTTGGACTGCAAGGAAATAAAAACAGTCAATCCTAAAGGAAATAAACCTGAATGTTATTTGGAAGGATTGATGCTGAAGCCGAAGTTCCAATACTTGGGCCACCTGATGGTGAAGAACTAACTCATTGGAAAAGACCCTGATTCTGGAAAGGATTGAAGGCAAAGGAGAAGGGGGAAGCAGATGAGATGGTCAGAAAGTGTCACCAACTCAATGACCATGAATTGCAACAGACTTCAGGAGAGAGTGAAGGCAGTAAAGCCTGGTGTGTTGCAGTCCACGGGGTAGCAAAGAGTCAGACATGACTTAGTGATTGAACAGCACCACGAATACAAATGAATTTTAGGGCATGGAGTCAGAGGCAGGTAAATGACTTTATCACTAATTTAAGCACTAGCTGAGCATATTTAAAAGCAGAGACATTACTTTGGCAACAAAGGACCATCTAGTCAAGGCTATGGTTTTTCCAGTGGTCATGTATGGATGTGAGAGTTCGACTGAGAAGAAAGCTGAGCACTAAAGAATTGATGCTTTTGAACTGTGGAGTTGGAGAAGACTCTTGAGAGTCCCTTGGACTGCAAGGAGATCCAACCAGTCCATTCTAAAGGAGATCAGTTCTGGGTGTTCTTTGGAAGGAATGATGCTAAAGCTGAAACTCCAGTATTTTGGCCACCTCATGCGAAGAGTTGACTCATTGGAAAAAACTCTGATACTGGGAGGGATTGGGGGCAGAAGGAGAAGGGGACAACAGAGGATGAGATGGCTGGATGGCATCACCGACTTGATGGACATGAGTTTGGGTGAACTCCAGGAGTTGGTGATGGACAGCGAGGCCTCACGTGCTGCAATTCATGGTGCTGCAAAGAGTTGGAGATGACTGAGCAACTGAACTGAACTGAACTGAATCAAGCTGCAATTCATGGTGCTGCAAAGAGTTGGAGATGACTGAGCAACTGAACTGAACTGAACTGAATCAAGTTCTGGTTGTACTAAATATATAAATATGATTTTGTTTTTCTATAAGTGTTATACAAGTGCAAAGTTTGTCACACCAAATGTGTTTCCTTGGCATGATAACTGTTTTAGGTTGATTATTTTTAAGAAGGTCTTCCCTGATAGCTCAGTTGGTAAAGAATCCACATGCAGTGCAGGGGACCCCACTTTAATTCTTGGATTGGGAAGATCCATTGGAAAAGGGATAGGCTACCCACTCCAGTATTCTTGGGCTTCCCTTGTAGCTCAACTGGTAAAGAATCTGCCTGGAATGCGGGAGACCTGGGTTCAATCCTTGGGTTCGGAAGATCCCTTGGAGAAGGGAAAGGATACCAACTTCAGAATCCTGGCCTGGAGAATTCCATGGACTGTATAGTTCACGGGGGTCCAAAAGAGTTGGACATGACTGAGCGACTTAATCAGAAAACTCATAAAATTTTTGTTTTTAACCTCCCTATAATACTTTTAAAGTAATTTAGATAGGGAGTCTACACCAGGAAAACAACTGTCATCTAAGGTAACTGTGTTTCTCCACAGAACATGTTGACCAAACTTTTGCTCTTCACTTCCCTTGGGGAGTGTCTTCCCTGTGGATACAGTGGGGTAAGGAGAAAGTGGGTGGAATTGTGAGAAGAGCATGGAAATGTATTCATTGCCATATGTAAAACAGATAACAAGTGAGAATTTGCTGTGTTAAACAGGGAGCTCATCTCAGTGTTCTGTGAAAACCTAGAGGGTAGGATGGGGTGGGAAGTAGGAGAGGGGTTCAAGAGGGAGGGGATATATGTATACCAGTGGCTGCTTCATCTTGATGTGTGAAGGTGAAGGTGAGGTGAAGTTGCTCAGTTGTGTCCAACTCTTTGTGACCCCACGGACTGTAGGTTACCAGGCTCTTCCATCCATGGGATTTTCCAGGCAAGAGCACTGGAGTGGGTTGCCATTTCCTTCTCCAGAGGATCTTCCTGACCCAGGGATCGAACCCAAGTCTCTTGCATTGTAGGCAGATGCTTTACCACCTGAGCCACCAGGGAAGTCTCTAATCCTTTTGCAGTAGAAATCAAATTTTTCTGACATGACTCCATTTTTCTAAAATTAGTTCTAAGGTTTGATATTTGTTGAAATCTCATTAGGCTACCACTACATAAGGAAGATGAGTAGACTTAATATTTATAATTTGGGTTTTTAAAAATGTTCTTACTGGTGAATGAAAAGAAAAGGGTTGGTCTTTTCAATTATTAAAATGTCTCCATTTTTCATCTATACCTTTCTGCTGGCTAATTGCTCATCTTGCTTACCACAGACAACTGTAAAACTATTAAAAAAAAACCTTAAGCTTATATAGAGAGTAGTTACCCCCTTAATCACACTCTAGTTAACATTTAGTTGATAGACATAACTCTTACATAATGTATGCAACATATGACTTATAACACAACTTATGTATAATAGGAAATTATTCTCCAGCTAACGTTTAGTTGATGCAATCTTGCTGACTGCATTTTCTTTTTCTTTTTTCTTTTGGCAGCTAATGTGATCTGTGGTTGTCTGAAGAGGTCTTACAAATAGCTGAAAAAAGAGAACTGAAAGATAAAGGAGAAAAGGAAATATATACACATTTGAATGCAGAGTTCCAAAGAATAGCAAGAAGAGATAAGAAAGCTTTCCTCAGTGATCAAAGCAAAGAAACAAAGGAAAACAATAGAATGGAAAGACTACAGATCTCTTCAAGAAAAGTATAGATACCAAGGGAACATTTCATGCAAAGATGGGCACAATAAAGGACAGAAGTGGTATGGACCTAACAGAAGCAGAAGATATTAATCAGAGGAGGCAAGAATACATGGAAGAACTGTACAAAAAATATCTTCATGACCCAGATAACCACGATGGTGTGATCACTCAACTAGAGCCAGATATCCTGGAGTCAGAAGTAAAGTGGGCCTTAGAAAACATCACTACAAACAAAGCTAGTGGAGGTGATCTAATTCCAGCTGAGCTATTTCAAATCCTAAAAGATGATGTTGTAATAGGGCTGCATTCTATATCCCATGAAATTCGGAAAACTCAGCAGTGGCCACAGGGCCAGAAACAGTCAGATTTCATTCCAATTCCAAAGAGAGGCAATGCTAAAGAATGCTTAAACTACTGCACAATTGCACTCATCTTCAGTTCAGTTCAGTCGCTCAGTCGTGTCCAACTCTTTGTGACCCCATGAATCGCAGCATGCCAGGCCCCTCTGTCCATTACAAACTCCCGGAGTTCACCCAAACTTGTGTGCATCGAGTCGGTGATGCCATCCAGCCATCTCATCCTCTGTCATCCCCTTCTCCTCCTGACCCTAATCCCTCTCAGCATCAGAGTCTTTTCCAGTGAGTCAACTCTTCACGTAAGGTGGCCAAAGTATTGGAGTTTCAGCCTCAGCATCAGTCCTTCCAATGAACACTCAGGACTGATCCTCCTTTAGAATGGACTGGTTGGATCTCCTTGCAGTCCAAGGGACTATCAAGAGTATTCTGCAGCACCACAGTTCAAAGGCATCAATTCTTTGGTGCTCAGCTTTTTTCACAGTCCAACACACATCCATACATGACCACTGGAAAAACCAAAGCCTTGACTAGACAGACCTTTGTTGGCAAAGTAATATCTCTGCTTTTTAATATGCTATCTATGTTGGGCATAACTTTCCTTCCAAGGAGTAAGCATCTTTTAATTTCATGGCTGCAATCACCATCTGCAGTGATTTTGGAGCCCCCCAAAATAAAGTCTGACACTGTTTCCACTGTCTCCCCATGTATTTGCCATGAAGTGATGGGACTAGATGCCATGATCTTAGTTTTCTGAATGTTGAGCTTTAAGCCAACTTTTTCACTCTCCTCTTTCACTTTCATCAAGAGGCTCTTTAGTTCCTCTTCACTTTCTGCCATAAGGGTGGTGTCATCTGCATATCTGAGGTTATTGACATTTCTCCCAGAAATCTTGATTCCAGCTTGTGTTTCTTCCAGCCGAGCGTTTCTCATGACGTACTATGCATATAAGTTAAATAAGCAGGATGACAATATACAGCCTTGACATACTCCTTTTCCTATTTGGAACCAGTCTGTTGTTCCATGTCCAGTTCTAACTGTTGCTTCCTGACCTGCATATAGGTTTCTCAAGAGGCAGGTCAGGTGGTCTGGTATTCCCATCCCTTTTAGAATTTTACACAGTTTATTGTGATCCACACAGACAAAGGCTTTGGCATAGTCAACAAAGCAGAAATAGATGTTTTTCTGGAGCTCTCTTGCTTTTTCGATGATCCAGTGGATGCTGGCAATTTCATCTCTGGTTCCTCTGCCTTTCCTAAAACCAGCTTGAACATCTGGAAGTTCACAGTTCATGTTTTGCTGAAGCCATGGCATCTTGTCCCTTCACTTCATGGCAAATACATGGGGAAATAGTGGAAATAGTGAGAGATTTTATTTGGGCAGCTCACTGTTGAGTGCTGAAGAATTGATGCTTTTGAACTGTGGTGTTGGAGAAGACTCTTGAGAGTCCCTTGGACTGCAAGGAGATCCAACCAGTCCATTCTAAAGGAGATCAGTCCTGGGTGTTCTTTGGAAGGAATGATGCTAAAGCTGAAACTCCAGTACTTTGGCCACATCATGTGAAGAGTTGACTCATTGGCAAAGACTCTGATGCTGGGAGGGACTGGGGGCAGGAGGAGAAGGGGACAACAGAGGATGAGATGGCTGGATGGCATCACTGACTTGATGGACGTGAGTTTGGGTGAACTCCAGGAGTTGGTGATGGACAGGGAGGCCTGGCGTGCTGCGATTCATGGGGTTGCAAAGAGTCGGACATGACTGAGCAACTGAACTGAACTGAAAATCTCTGCAGATGGTGACTGAAGCCATGAAATTAATATACTTGCTCCTTGGAAGAAAAGCTTTGACCAACAAAAAGCAGAAACATTACTTTTCCAACAACTCTCCGTCTAGTCAAAACTATGGTATGGGTGTGAGAGTTGGACTATAAAGAAAGCTGAGCTCTGAAGAATTGATGCTTTTGAACTGTGGTGTTGGAAAAGACTCTTGAGAGTCCCTTGGATTGCCAGGAGACCCAACCAGTCAATTGTAAAGGAAATCAGTCCTGAATATTCATATGAAGGACAGATGCTGAAGGTGAAACTCCAACAATTTGACTACCTGATGCAAAGAGCTGACTCATTTGAAAAATCCCTATTGCTGGGATAGATCGAAGGCAGGAGGAGAAGGGGACAACAGAGGATGAGATGGTTGTATGGTGTCACTGACGTGATGGACATGAGTTTGAGCAAGCTCAGGGAGTTGCTGATGGACAGGGAATCCTGACATGCTGCAGTCCATGGGGTCACAAAGAATAGGACATGACTGAGTGACTGAACTGAACTGATGTGATCTTATGCTGCTTACTAATCCACACATAAGAAGGCCTCAGAAGTAGGAACCTTAACCATGATATACTCATTGTTGTTGTTCAGACACTGAGTTGTGTCTGACTCTTTGCAACCCTTTGAACTACAGTCCACCTCTGAATATAATAAAGCAACCATTGTCTATTCTCTAAGCAGTTTTTGTGAGTAATATTGTCTATTTAATAATTATATAGTATGATCATAGTAAAAAAAAATAGTTATAATTTAGATAGGGATCCTTCACCCGGAAAACAGCTGTTGCCCAAGATAACTTTGTTTCTCCAAAGGACGTGTTGACCAAAGTTTGGCTCTTCCGTTCCCCTAGGGAAGGTCTTCCTTCCACTTTGAAATTCCTATTAACTACTGGTTGTAGAGTCAGTTGTCTGATTTCCCTGAGGACTTGATATTCTTTTTTAAATATTTATTTATATATTTAGTTATGCTAGATCTTACTTGCAGCACACAATATCATTTGTTTGCAGTATGTGGACTGTTAATTGCAGTGCGTGGGATCTAGTTACCTCACCAAGAATTGAACTCGGACCCCCCCTGCACTAGGAGCATGGAGTCTTACCAACTCGACCACCTGGGAAATTTCAAGGCTTCACCTTCTTATGGAGCCCCCTTTCAGGTGAATTTAAATTTGATTTCCTCCAGTTAATGTCTCATATCAATTCAATTATTAGACCAACAGGAAGAACTGGGAAGGGCAGAAGAAAATTTTTCTTCAGACACCATACAAGAAATGTGAACAAAATGTGCATGGGATATAAACCTAAATTAATTGAAAGAGTGCCTAGTGGTAATCTATTTCAACTTTTATGAAATAGACACTATGTATCATTCCTAGGAAGAGATCATTCACAACTTCTTGAAAAGATTATTTGACATATAATTAACTTGTAATTTCCTGGGGAAATTATTTCAAAGTTGTTTCTAAAATATTACAAATAGATTATTCAAATTATTAAATGAATTAATGCTCAAATTTCAAAAGATTATAAGAAAAAATATGTGAGGTAATTAATTTCATAGAAAAAAATGTCAACCAAAATTCCTTCAGAAAAAATGTTTTTTTTTTTTTCATAAATCACAATGGATATTATATGTATATTTACATGAATGAATTTTATTTTTTAAAAAGTTAACCATTATATTCATATGGTGTCCTTTTCCACTCATAAAATATTAAGAAATTCCTAAAATATCAAAGATACAACTATATAAATATTTTCAGTGGTTTATTACCCACTCCTGCTGGTATATTATAATAACTCTACACCTGGACTCTCAGACTGAATTTCTGAGTTGTGACTCAACCAGACACCACCTATATGGTAAAAACTTTGCACATTCTATGTCCTGACCCATAACTGGTGGCAAATGGAAGAAGAGTTTAGACACCTCTTGGTGAGAACCACAGACATCACTTTGAGGCTATGTCACATGTGTGTGATTAGTCTTGGTTGCCAATGGTACAGAAAAATAGACCATTGGCAATGTTCAAGACAGTGACCATATAACAGTAGTGTATATACATAAATGTAATATGGGCTTCCTTGGTGGCTCAGACAGTAAAGAATGTGCCTGCAATTGAATCTGGGTTCAATTCCTGGGTCCAGAAGATCTTCTGGAGGAGGAAATGGCAACCCACTCCAGTATTCTTGCCTAGATAATCCCATCGACAGAGGAACCTGGAGGGCTACAGTCTATGGGGTTGCAAAGAGTCAGACAAGACTGAGCAACTAATATGACAACAACAAAAATGAATGTTACCCACTGTAAACCTTTTTTTTAAAATATTTTTTGATGCAGACCATATTTTAAAGTCTTTATTGAATTTATTACATTATTGCTTCTGTTTTGTATTTTGGTTTTTTGGCCACAAGACATGTGGGATCTCAGGACCCAGACCAGGGACTGAACCCAAGTCCCCTGCATTGGAAGATGGAATCTTAACCTTTGGATTACCAGGAAAGTTCCCCCATCTCCATAAAAGTTTGAAGAAAGTGTGATCTCAATGTTAATTCTAAATCTTTTCCTTGTGTTCTTTCTATCTGGTAAGTATGGTAACAGTGGATTTTCTGCCTTACTAGCAACACGAAGCATCTCATTTCCACTACATTTAGATTTTACTGTTGTAACTTCTCTGAAATACATTATGGAATATTACAAATAAAAAAGAACATATGTAGAAAATAATTCTTGAACTATATAAGTTCTAGACTATAGTTGAGCTTTCTCAAATACTCAGAAAATAGATTACATTTTTTCTTAGATCAGAATCATTTGAGATAAAGAACATTAAACTTGCTTTCCTTATTCGTTTTTTAAACATTCAGGTGATTTAGCATGATTTAAAATTTTAAGAGACAGTATCATGACAGTACTAATGGAATGCAAATGCTAAATGATTTAGCTTTAAATTAAATCACTTTAATGGGTATAGCTGATCATATTGTTGTTGTAAGCCTGTTTAATATCATGGTTATATCCAAGCACTTCTATTTCAGGCATATATACTTTCCCTAGTACGGACTTCCAAGGTGGTACTTGTGGTAAACCCACCTGCCAATGGCAGATATGTAAGAGATGAGTGTTCAATCACCGGGCCGGAAAATCCTCTGAAGGAAGGAATGGCAACCACTCCAGTATTCTTCCCTGGAGAATCCCATGGACAGAGGAGCCTGTTGGGCTACAGTCCACAGAGTCACACAGACTTGGAAACGACTGAAGCAATTTAGCACATCAAGCATGCATGCTTTCTCCAAGGAATAGTGTTTATATAGCTATAAAGTTTCTGGTTATTGTAGTTGTTTTGAATTCTGACACAGAATACTGACCTCTGAAACCCCTTCTTTATTAAAGATGGCTTGAAATTTCTTTTTCCTACAATATTAAATTAGGATTTTACATCTTCAAATATTATATTAGTCTGTATGCCTGGCAGTTAAATTTCTATTCTATGCTCAAAGGATTCATAGCTTCCAAAATAGAAAATCCCCCAAAGCAAAACCAAAACTGTCAAGGGGACAGTATGTGAAATTACTGAGAGGGAAAATTCATTTCCATCCTTTAAAGCCTCTCTCCAGCCAACCAAGTAAGTGCTGAGGAATCTCAGCAGATATGATCATTTTATTTGCTCTTCCAGGAATTTAATTCATCTTCCTGAACTAGTATAAAGAGAGGTGAGGGGCTAAACAACAGGGATTTTTCTAGATATCAGTCATAAATAAAAATAAAATTTGATTATGTCACCTCTGTCTTTAAAATGTAGCAATGGCTCCATAGGCCGCTAGGGAAAAAATAAAACCTTTCCAAAGCTGAAAATCTCCTTGGCTCTGCACTTCCCCTCCTGGGTGTTCTTTCAACTGCAGGGCTGTGCAATGAGTCTTGCTGATTCAAGGTCTTTGCATATTCTGTTTCTCCATCAGAAATGCTCTCCACCTACCCTCCATTTACTCTTCTAATTTCAAAGCAAGATTTTCTTCCAAACAGTAGTTTAGATCACAGCCCTTTGTTCTAAGTTTTTGTGAGACCATGCTTCACAACCTCAAAATACATATTTCAGTTTGTATATGTTACTGGTATAATGTAAATTTCATATTTTCAGAATATATCTCAGTTTATATACATCATTGCTTTAATGTCAGTTTCCTATTTTTGGTATAATGTAAATTTCATATTTTCAGAATATATCTCAGTTTATATACATCATTGCTTTAATGTCAGTTTCCTATTTTCAGAATATTTCAGTTTATTTATATTATTGGTTTCATGTCAATTTCATATTTTCAGAATATATGTCTTAGTTTATATATACTACTGCTTTAATATCAGTTTCCCTGTCTAGTATGTTAGCTCCTTTGGAAGAGGTACATATTAGCCCTTCATCTCCAGAAACAATACCATGGTCCTTAGAATGCCCTAAATGTGGTATGTTGATACTGCACAGTTCAAGATAAAGCAGGGGTAATTCTGGCATATCATTTTTCTCTTCAAAATCAGGTCTAAAATTTGCAGCTTTCCCTGATTCACAACACTGTTAATCAGTTACCAAAAAAAAAAAAAAAAAAAGGTAGAGGGAGAGAGGAGAAGCTGCTCAGCAAATAAATTAAAATCTTTGCCTATATTGCCCCCTTAATCTTGGATATCAAGATGAATTTTATGAAACTATTTTTTAATTATAATGCCAACATGTTCTGAGATGATTCAGTGAACGAACACTTAAAGGATAAGTACTCAGGCCTTCTGTTGCAGCTCACATCTATAGAGTTCATGAATGAATTCTGAGTCTAATGGGAAAAATTCTCTCAATGACAAATCTTACTTGAATTATTGTCTGTGTGCCAAACACTCAGACATTTGTTGTATAAAACATTTCAGAAAGACATGTTATATCATATTATGTTACAGCAGAAACAGGTAAATACAAATGCAGAAGTGAGTTTACTTCCTAAGAAAAGGTAGAGGGTGAGGGAAGGCTTAATGGGTAATGTGGTAGAGTGATACCTGTAGATGTGTAGGATATAGACTGAAGGGTGAGTTAGAAGGGCTGGTGAGGGGTCTTCTAGGCAGAGAAACTAGTATATACTCTACTTAAATATGATAAAAGAAAAGAAGCAAAAGACAAAGGAGAAAAGGAAAGATACACCCATCTGAATGCAGAGTTCCAAAGAATGACAAGGAGAGATAAGAAAGCCTTCATAAGTGTACAATGCAAAGAAATAGAGGAAAACAATAGAATGGAAAAGAAAATTAAAGATACTTAGGGAACATTTCATGCAAACACTGGCACAATAAAGGACAGAAATGATATGGACCTAACAGAAGCAGAAGATATTAAGAAGAGGTGGCAAGAATACACAGAAGAACTATACAAAATGATCTTAATGACCCTGACAACAGTGATAGTGTGATCATTTACCTAGAGCCAGACATCACAGAATACAAAGTCAAGAGGACGCTAAGAAGCTCACTATGACCAAAGCTAGTGGAGGTGATGGAATTCCAGATGAGCTATTTCAAATCCTAAAAGATGATGCTGTGAAAGTGCTTCAGTCAGTATGCCAGCAAATTTGGAAAACTCAGCAGTGGTCACAGGACTGCAAGAGATGAGTTTTCATTCCAATCCCAAAGAAAGGTAATGCCAAGGAATGTTCAAACTACCACACAATGGTTCTCATTTCATATGGTAGTGAAGTAATGCTCAAAATTCTCCAAGCTAGGCTTCAGCAGTATGTGAACTGTGAACTTTCAGATGATCAGAGGAAGGCAGAAGAATCAGAGATCAAATTGTCAATATCCACTGGATCATAGAAAAAGCAAGAGAATTCTGAGAAAACATCTACTTTCACTTCACTGACTACACTAAAGCCTTTGATTGTGTGGATTACAACATTGTGGAAAGTTCTTAAAGAGATGGGAATACCAGACCATCTAACCTACCTCCTAGGAAACCTGTATGCAGGTCAAGAAGCAACAGTTAGAACGAGACAGAAAACAATAGATTGGTTCCAAATCAGGAAAGGTATTCATCAAGGCTGTATTTTGTCACCCTCCTTATTTAACTCCTATATATAATACATCATGTGAAATGATGGGCTGGATGAAGCACAAGCTCGAATTAAGATTGGTGGGAGAAACATCAATAACTTCAGATATGCAAATGATCATACATACGCACCCTTATGGCAGAAAGTGAAGAGGAACTAAAGAGACTCTTGATAAAAGTAAAAGAAGAGAGTGAAAACCTGGCTTAACAATCAACATTCAAAAAACGAAGATCATGGCATCTGGTCCCATAACTTCTTGGCAAGTAGATGGGGAAACAATGGAAACAGTGGAAACTTAATTTTGGGGGGCTCCAACATCACTGCAGATGGTGACTGCAGCTGTGAAATTAAAAGACACTTGCTCCTTGGAAGAAAAGCTATGACCAATATAGACACCACATTAAAAAGCAGAGACATTACTTTGCCAACAAAGGTCCATCTAGTCAAAGCTATGGTTTTTCCAGTTGTCATGCATAGATGTGAGAGGTGGTTCATAAAGAAAGCTGAGCATTGAAAAATTGATGGTTTTGAACTGTGGTATTGGAGAAGATTCTTGAGTGTCCTTTGGATTGCAAGGAGATCAAATCAGTCATTCCTGAAGGAAATCAATCCTGAATATTCATGGAGGGATTGATGCTGAGGCTAAAGCTCCAATACTTTGGCCTCCTAATGTGAAGAGATGACTTATTAGAAAAGAGCCTGATGCAGGGAAAGATTGAGGGCAGGAGAAGAAGGGATGACAGAGCATGAGATGGTTGGATGGCATCATCGACTCGATGGACATGAGTTTGAGCAAACTCCAGGAGATGGTGATGGACAAGGAAGACTGGTGTGCTGCAGTTCATGAGGTCGCAAATAGTTGGACATGACTGAGCGGCTGAACAACAACATCCTAGAGCCAAACGTACATTCTTTCTGAGATGCACTAAGAACTGAAAAGCTGAGCAGAACAATCAGAAAATTCATAGGACTAGGACAGCGAGTGGAAGGTCAGGGCTCATCTAAGGAAAGCACATGTACATCACTCCTGTCTACTATCTTTGGTTCATGACCCTTCAAGGTCATAAAACAGGAGTAAAATTGAACTGGAGATAAATTCAATTAATATAATCCTGAATTATTAGTATTTCTAGTTTCTTACCTACAGCAAAGAGACATCTTTTAAATGATAAAAAATACTATCCTAGATCTCCAATGATATCTATATTATTTTCACATATAACATTAAGCTGGCACTTTTTTAAAAAATATAGGCATTTGAAATATAAATATACATTCACAATACAATGACAAAAAATAAAACATACACAAACTGTACTGAATTAAGAAAAGTGAGGTTTTAATACAGATTTTTAAAATACCTGTGGCTATATAAGTTAAGTCAGATAATATTGGCAAATAAATAGAATATATAAAAAGTAAAACACACAGGAATTCTAGAGCTAAAATACTGAGAAGTCTAAACAGCTTAGAAATTATTAATTCAGTGGGTAAAGATAGATAGGACCTAGCCTAGCCACAAACAAGATAAAGTGAGCTTGAAGACATATCAGAAAAATATAAATTTAGAAGTACAGGAACACAGAAAAATATAAAACACAGAGCATAACCTAAGGGACAATAGTGTTGTTAAAGTCAATAGAATGTGTAAAGAAAATCAAATGGAACACAGGAGAGATAACTGGATTCAAGGAACTGAAAGTACAAAAGATGATAAAGCACAGATTTAAGGAATTTTGCAAGCACCAAGCAGGAAAAAGAAAAAAGAAATCTAGTTGCATCATAATTAAACATATATATACACACATGAGAATATCTTTAAGAGAAAAAAAGAGTATTTTTACAGAATCAATAATGGGGAGAGTATAATAAAATAATATAAATCAGACAATCATGAACTATTATTTTCAGTGTGTGCAAAAAAAAAAAAAATAATAACTTCTAACAGGAATATATAACCAGCTAAAACAACCAAGAAGTATTAAGATGAGAGGGAAAAAAATGATGTTCAGGAAACAAAAATGGAGAGAAGTTGTTGCCAGCAAAATTTATGCTAAAGAAAAGACTATAATATTCAGGAGAAAATGATCCTAGAAGGAAGTGTGGAAATGCAAGAATAAAGAATAACAAAAGTTAAATGTGCATGAAATGGAAAATGTGTTGTGTAAAGAAATAAAACAATAATAAAATATTTCGTAGAGTGAGTTAATGCCAATATATGACCATTTTTCTTCTAGCACACTGAGTAATCTTTTACCAAAGCAATCTCCGTGGAGATAATAACTATTCTGAACAAAATACACAAACTTACTTATGCCTAAGGGAGGGTAAAAATCTCAAACTAATCAACATTTCAAGAACTAAAAAAGGCAATCCATTCTTAACAGAAAATAAAATCAACATCCCAAGATGTTGAAATGAGCAGTTAGCAGGCAAAGATTTTAAGTCACTATTATAATTATTCTTGATGAGGTAAAGGAAGATATTTTCTCGGTTAATTAAAGAGTAGGGAGTCTCAGGAGAAAAACAGTATCTATGAAAAAGAATCCAGTGGAAATTCTAGAGATAAAAAAACACAATTTCTGAGATTAAAAAAAAACAATGTCACTGGAAGTACATAATAACTGAAAGGAGATATCAAGAGAATAGACTTAATGAATCTGAAGAAAGACCAATAGAAATCATCTTATTTAAAGAAAAGAGAAAAATAAATGATGACTCAGGGAATTATTGAACAATATCAAAATGGTGAACATGCATGTGCTTAGTATTCCAGAGATAGAACAGAGAAGAAAATTTAAAAGAAGACCATTTGATTTTTGCTAATTTGGTGGGAAAAAAAAATGTTTCCTTATTTACAAAGTTTAGCAGACTCCAAGAACAGCAGATATGAAGGAATCCATGCTTAATAACACTCAGAGTGATGAAAACCAAAGATAAAGGGAAATTTTTAAAAAGCAGAAACAGAACATGACACAAAAATGGTAATTTCAAATATTTGCTCATTTCTCATCAAAAACTTTGGGAGCCAGAAATTGGCAAAACTACTTCTCTCAGGTGCTAAAGGAAAAATCTGCCTGCATAAAATTTTATCAAGCATATATTCTAAAGTGCAACTTATAATCCTAAGTGAGAATTATACCCTAGACAAACAGATGGCCAGGAGGCACATAGAAAGATGTTCAATATCATTAATTATTAGAGAAATGCAAACCAAAACTACAATGAGATATCACCTCTCACCAATCAGAATGGCTTTCATTAAAAAATACTCAAAAGATAAATGCTGGAGAAGGTGTGGGGAGAAGGGAACTCTCCTACCCTGTTGGTGGGAATGTAAATTGGTATAGTCACTAGGGAGATTAGTATGGAGGTTCCATAAAAAACAAAAAATAGAGTATGATCCTGCAGTCCCACTCCTGGGCATATATCCTGAGAAAAACATGATCCAAAAGGATACCTGTAACCCCAGGGTTCATTAAAGCACTGTTAACAATATCCAAGACACGGAAGCAACCTCTTCATCCATTCCTCTGTCAGTGGACATTTAGGTTGCTTCCGTGTCTGTTGTGTCTGACTCTTTGTGACCCCATGAATCGCAACACTCAAGGCCTCCCTGTCCATCACCAACTCCCAGAGTTCACTCAAACTCTTGACCATCAAGTTGGTGATGCCATCCAGCCATCTCATCCTCTGTCGTTCCCTTCTCCTCCTGCTCCCAATCCCTCCCATCATCAGAGTCTTTTCCAATGAGTCAACTCTTCACATGAGGTGGCTAAAGTACTGGAGTCTCAGCTTTAGCATTATTACTTCCAAAGAACACCCAGGACTGATCTCCTTTAGAATGGACTGGTTGGATCTCCTTGCAGTCCAAGGGACACTCAAGATTCTTCAACACCACAGTTCAAAAGCATCAATCCTTTGGCACTCAGCTTTCTTCATAGTCCAACTCTCACATCCATACATGACTACTGAAAAAACCATAGCATTGACTAGATGGAACTTTGTTGGCAAAGTAATGTCTCTGCTTTTGAATATGCTATCTAGGTTGACCAAAACTTTCCTTCCAAGGAATGAGCGTCTTTTAATGTCATGGCTGCAATCACCATCTGTCATATGGACCTAACAGAAGCAGAAGATATTAAGAAGAGGTGGCAAGAATACATAGAAGAACTGTACAAAAAAAGATCTTCATGACCAAGATAATCACGATGGTGTGATCACTCACCTAGAGCCAGACATCCTGGAATGTGAAGTCAAGTGGGCCTTAGAAAGCATCACTACGAACAAAGCTAGTGGAGGTGATGGAATTCCAGTTTCTGCCATACACCACCACAAATCAGCCACAGTTTTACATATGTTCCCTCTCTCTTGAATCTCCCTCCCACCTCCCACCCCATCCCACCCTTCTAGGTTGTCACAGAGCACCATCTTTGAGCTCCCTGCATCATACAGCAAATTTCTATTGGCTATCTATTTTAAATATGGCAATAAAAAGGCTTCCATGCTACTCTCTCTATTCGCCCCACCCTCTCCTTTCCTCATTGTGTCCATGCATCTTTAGAGGGACATTTTTATTTCTTCCAAGTTACTGAATTTATTTTCTTAAATTTATTTATAATATTTTCTTATTTTCCCTCTCCTATCTATAAAATCTACAGTGATATTAACTCTCATTACTAATATTGGCAAGTTCTGACCTTTTTCTTGATCAGCCTGGCTTGCAATTTACCGTATTATTGATCGTTAACAGCCAGCTTTTGACTTTCATTGATTTTCTGTTACTATGTTTTCCATTTCATTTTTTCTCTTACCGTTATTCACTGGTTTTCATATGCTGTAAAGAACTTAGGTTGAGCATTGATGTCATTATATTCTTATTTTTGTGCATGAAACATACATGCTATAATTTTCCATCTAAGTACTTCTGTGGCTTCCCCCTACCATTGGAAGAAGTCCAGTGACTTCATTTAATGATAATCATTAGGACTCAAACTGAGAAGAAATCTGTAGCCCACAGCTCTGTTTACTCAGCCAATAGGGTAATGGCCCAATTCCTCTTGCTTTTCCAAATGTCACTCTTATAATTACCCTGCTGATCTTTCTTGCCTTAAATATGATTTTCTATTTTTCTTATCCTGGAGATTTTCAGTAGTTTCTTGAGAAACACACACACACAACTCAAAACAGCCTCAGTTAGCATTCATAGCTTTGGGGTGAGATTTGGAATTTGCAGATATTCCATCCCCAAAAGACAGAAACAGGCTTTCTTATCCACCCTCTCACATAAGTCTATGGCTAGAGCAGGTATGCCTGTGTAGGAGGCCCTTGGAAGAGCAAAGGCCTCTGTGGCCTCATGGTCATCTGACTTAGACGAGATACAAGTCAAGTTCTGGTTGTCCTTCCCAAATTTATCACTCAGTTATTCCAACCCATTAAATGAGTAAAAGAGCAAAAAAGAGTACAGGAGTTTCACATTATTGAGCTTCACCATTGCAAAAGGAAGCAAGAGGGATGGAGAAAAAAATATTTATTCCCTGGTTGTTTTCTCTATGTACCTGTTGGGATTAAACCATAAGGGTTGTAACTCTTTCTGGAAGCAGATGGGGTCCCTCCTGCCCTCACCTTCCTAAATCAACACTGTCAATACCAGTAACTCCCCTTTTTACATGTCAATGAAATTCTCATGTAGATTAGATTTTGCCTAAAAAAAAAAAAAATCTCTGAGTGAAATATTAATGCTATTAACCTGAAGATCGCTCCATTTCCAAACCTGTAATTTCATATTCTACTGTATTTCTCAACTCAAAGGATGCTTTGCCCATGATAGAATAAGCCCAGAGGTTTTATAATAGCATAAAATGATATCATAAAGGCACCCAAATAAAAGTACACAATAATGCTATAGGTCTATTACAACAGTTTTGAGATGCACTCCCCCCAATTTTAGAGCTAAATCAAGGCCTGAGAAGCAAACTGTTCTGCAAGTATACTGCCAAAGAAAGTAAATTCTGAGATTAAAAAATGTCCTTGAGTTCCAGTGATATGGATGAAGCTAGAGCCTGTTTTCAGGGTGAAGCAAGTCAGAAAGAGAAAAACAAATATAGTATATTAACACCTATGTATGGAATTGGGAACAATGTTACTGATGAACCTATTTGCCAGGAAAGAATGGAGACACAGAAGCAGAGAATGGAGGAGGGAGGGAATGGGACAAATGGAGACAGTAGCATCAACATATGCACACTACCATGTGTGGGATGATTGGCTGGTGTGAAGCTGCTGTACAACACAGGCAGCCCTGGCTGGTGCTCTCTGATGGCCTAGAGGGATAAGATGGGGAGAGGAGGGAGTGAAAGGATATATGTAAAATTATGGCTGATTTTCATTGTTGTATGGCAGAAATAAACACAGCATTGTAAAAAAAAAACATTTTTTAAAACAACTTTTCCTTTTTAAGTTTCTAAGACTTTGGTCTCTTTTGCTCCCAGCTCCTTATTTTGCTTAGCATCAGCAGGAGAAATTCTGAGTACCCAGTTAGAAGTGGGATTCCTGTAGTCAGTACTTCATGGAATTGACTGTATTTTTCTGACAGCTACCTTCTCAATAACTCAATGTTCAGTTTCAAACAGACCTTTGTAAAGACTCCAGATAATTATTAGGATATATACAATAGTCATGAATGGATGTGAGAGCTAGACCATAAGGAAGTCTGAGCACTGAAGAACTGATGCTTTCAAACTGTGGTGCTGGAGAAGACTCTTCAGAGTCCCTTGGACTGCAAGGAGATCCAACCAATCAATCCTAAAGGAAATCAGTCCTGAATATCCATTGGAAGGATTGATGCTGAAGTTAAAACTCCAATACATTGGCCACCTGATGCAAAGAACGGAGTCGTTGGAAAAGACCCTGATGATGGGAGGGATTGAGGGCAGGAGGAGAAGGGGACAGCAGTGGATGAGATCGTTGGATGGCACCTCTGACTCAATGGACATGACCTTGAGCCAACCATGGGAGATATTAAAGGACAGGGAAGCCTGGTGTGCTGCAGTTCATGGGGTCACAAAGTGCCAGAAATAGTAACTGAACAACAATATAGAGTATCAAAGTACTGAAAACACTCAACCAAGAACCTGGGGAAATAGGCAAATTTTGATCATTGCAGTTTGTATTCAGTACAGTTACATTTTATGAACTTACCAGAATATCTCAACAAAAATTGTTATAAAAACTCAAAGGTAAATCAGGGTAGATAATATACATTTTGTTTACATTCACTAGCCAACTAACCACATAATGCTAGTTGTCTAGCATTAAAGTAAATAAAGTCAAATGAGGGGAAATCCTAGAAAAATGATTATCTTAGTATATTCAGTTCAGTTCAGTTCACTCACTCAGTCGTATCTGACTCTGTGAAACACAATAGACTGCAGCACAACAGGCTTCTGTGTCCATCACAAACACCAGGAGCATGCTCAAACTCATGTTCATCCAGTTGGTGATGCCATCCAATCATCTCATCCTCTGTTGTCCCCTTCTCGTCCTGTCCTCAAATCATTCCCAGCATCAGTGTCTTTTAAAATGAGTCAGTTCTTTGCATCAGATGACCAAAGTATTGGAGTTTCACATTCAGCATCAGTCCTTCTGATGGATATTCAGGACTGATGTCCTTTAGGGTTGACTGGCTTCATCTCCTTGCAGTCCAAGGGACTCTTAAGAGTCTTCTCCAACACCACAGTTCAAAAGCATCAGTTCTTCAGTGCTCAGCTTTCTTTATGGTCCAATTCTCACATCCATACATAACTACTGGAAAAACCGTAGCTTGACCAGACAGACCTTTGTCATCAAGGTAATGTCTCTGCTTTTTAACATGCTGTCTAGGTTGGTCATACCTTTTCTTTCAATGAGCAAGCATCTTTTAATTTCATGGCTGCAAGTCACCATCTGCAATGATTTTAGAGTCTAAGAAAACAAACTTTATCACTGTTTCCATTGTTTCTCCATCTATTTGCCGTGAAGTTATGGGACTGGATCTTAGCTTTTTGAATGTTGAGTTTTAACCCAGATTTTTCACTCTCATTTTTCAGTTTCCTCAAGAGGCTCTTAAGTTCTTCACTTTCTGCCATAATGGTGGTATTATCTGCATATCTGATGTTATCGATATTTCTCCAGGCAATCTTGATTCTAGCTTGTCCTTCATCCAGCCTGGAATTTTGAATGATGTACTCTGCATATAAGCTAAATAAGCAGGGTGACAATATACAGCCTTGAAGTACTCTTTTCCCAATTTGGAACCAGTCTGTTGCTTCTGGTACGGTTCTAGCTGTGGCTTCTTGACCTGCATAGAGATTTCTCGGGAGCCAGGTCAGGTGCTCTGGTATTCCAATCACTTTAAGAATGTTTCACAGTTTGTTGTGATCCACACAGTCAAAGCCTTTGGCATAGTCAATAAAGCAAAAGAACATGTTTTCTTCTGAACTCTCTTGCTTTTTTGACGATCCAACGGATATTGGCAAATTGATCTCTGGTTCCTCTGCTTTTCCTAAATCCAGCCTGAACATCTGGAAGTTCACAGCTGAAGTACTGTTGAAGCCTGGCTTGGAGAATTTTGAGCATTACTTTACTAGCATGTGAGATGAGTGCAATTGTGCGGTAGTTTGTGCATTCTTTGGCATTGGCTTTCTTTGGGATTGGAATGAAAACTGACATTTTCCAGTCCTGTGGCCACTGCTGAGTTTTCCAAATTTGCTGGCATATTGAGTGCAGCACTTTCACAGCATCATCTTTCAGGATTTGAAATAGTTCAACTGGAATTCCATCAACTCCACTACCTTTGTTCATAGTGATGCTACCTAATACCCACTTGACTTCACATTCCAGGATGTCTGGCTCTAGGTGAGTGATCATACCACCATGGTTATCTGGGTCATTAAGATCTTTTTTGTATAGTTCTTTGTATTCTTGCTGCCTCTTCTTAATATCTTTTGCTTCTGTTAGGTCCATATCTTTCTGTCCTTTATTGTGCCCATCTTTGCATGAAATATTCCCTTGGTATTTCTAATTTTCTTGAAGAGATCTCTAGTCCTTCCCATTTTATTGTTTTCCTCTGTTTCTTTGCATTGATCACTGAGGAAGGCTTTCTTATCTCTCCTTGCTATTCTTTGGAACTCTGCATTCAAATGGGTATAACTTTTTTTTAACTCCTGTGCCTTTAGCTTCTCTTCTTTTCTCAGCTATTTTTAAGGCCTCTGCAGACAACCATTTTTCTTTTTTGCATTTCTTTTTCTTGGGGATGGTATTGATACCTGCCTCCTGTACAGTGTCACAAAACTCCATCCATAGTCCTTCAGGTACTCTGTCTATCAGATCTAATCTCTTGAATCTATTTGTCACTTCTACTCTACAATCATAAGGGATATGATTTATACATATGTATATCTTGGTATATACAAACCTTTATTCTCCCTTTTACCTTTAAAAATCCGAACATTTTTTTTGTTTGTTTTTGTTTTTCCACTAAACACCAAATTCAGTATGAAATTTGCTATAATGTTTCTACCTTTCATATAAATATCCAATAGATACCTCATGTATTTTACATGGAGGGGACAATGGTAATTCTTGAGCCAGGTGGAAAAACCACAAGAATTCACTACTCCACTAGTGCCCTAACAGCTACTCAAAACAACCTTAAAATATAATTAGTACTGGAGGTCAGTGGTGTTAGTTTTACAAGGTCTTGTAGGTCTTCATATAACCGTTCAACTTCAGCTTCTTCAGCATTACTGGTTGGGGCATAGACTTGGATTACGGTGATATTGAATGGTTTGCCTTGGAAACAAACAGAGACCATTCCGTCGTTTTTGAGATTGAATCCAAGTACTGCATTTCGGACTCTTTTGTTGACCATGATAGCTACTCCATTTCTCCTGAGGGATTCCTGCCCACAGTAGTAGATATAATGGTCATCTGAGTTAAATTCATCCATTCCAGTCCATTTTAGTTCAGTGATTCATAGAATGTCGACGTTCACCCTTGCCATCTCTTGTTTGACCACTTCCAATTTGCCTTGATTCATGGACCTGACGTTCCAGGTTCCTATGCAATATTGCTCTTTACAGCATTGGACTTTGTTTCTGTCACCAGTCTCATCCACACCTGGGTATTGTTTTTGCTTTGGCTCCATCCCTTCATTCTTTCTGGAGTTATTTCTCCATCTACAGTAGCATATTGGGCACCTACTGACCTGGGGAGTTCCTCATTCAGTATCCTATTATTTTGCCTTTTCCTACTGTTCATGGGGTTCTCAAGGCAAGAATATTGAAGTGGTTTGCCATTCCCTTCTCCAGTGGACCATTTTCTGTCAGACCTCTCCACCATGACCCGCCTGTCTTGGGTTGTCCCGTAGGCATAGCTTGGTTTCATTGAGTTAGACAAGGCTGTGGTCCTAGTGTGATTAGATTGACTAGTTTTCTGTGAGTATGGTTTCAGTGTGTCTGCCCTCTGATGCCCTCTTGCAACACCTGCCATCTTATTGGGTTTCTCTTACCTTGGGCGTGGGGAATCTCTTCACGGCTGCTCCAGCAAAGCGCAGGTGCTGCTTCTTACCTTGGACGAAGGGTGTCTCCTCACCGCAGCCCTTTCTGACCTTCAACGTGGGATAGCTCCTCTAGGCCCTCCTGCACCAGCGCAGCCACCGCTCCTTGGACACAAAGTAAGAAGTCAAGAAATACATGGAGTAACAGGCAAATTTGGCCTCGGAATGCGGAATGAAGCACGGCAAAGACTACTACAGTTTTGCCAAGAAAATGCACTGGTCATATCAAACACCCTCTTCCAACAACACAAGAGAAGACTCTACACATGGATATCACCAGATGGTCAACATCGAAATCAGATTGATTATATTCTTTGCAGCCAAAGATGGAGAAGCTCTCTACAGGCAACAAAAACAGGACCAGGAGCTGACTGTGGCTCAGATCATGAATTCATTATTATCAAATTCAGACTTAAATTGAAGAAAGTAGGGAAAACCGCTAGACCATTTAGGCATGACCTAAATCAAATTCCTCATGATTATACAGTGGAAGTGAGGAATAGATTTAAGGGCCTAGATCTGATAGATAGAGTGCCTGATGAACTATGGAATGAAGTTCATGACATTGTATAGGAGACAGGGATCAAGACTATCCCCATGGAAAAGAAATGCAAAAAAGCAAAATGGCTGTCTAGGGAAGCCTTACAAATAGCTGTGAAAAGAAGAGAAGTGAAAAGTCAAGGAGAAAAGAAAAGATATAAGCATTTGAATGCAGAGTTCCAAAGAATAGCAAGAAGAGATAAGAAAGCCTTCTTCAGTGATCAATGCAAAGAAATTGAGGAAAACAACAGAATGGGAAAGACTAGAGATCTCTTCAAGAAAATTAGAGATACCAAGGGAACATTTCATGCAAAGATGGGCTCGATCAGGGACAGAAATTGTATGGACCTAACAGAAGCAGAAGATATTAAGAAGAGATGCAAGAACACAGAAGAACTGTACAAAAAGGATTTTCACGACCCAGATAATCACAATGGTGTGATCACTCATCTAGAGCCAGACATCCTGGAATGTGAATTCAAGTGGGCCTTAGAAAGCATCACTATGAACAAAGCTAGTGGAGGTGATGGAATTCTAGTACAGCTACTTCAAATCCTGAAAGATGATGCTGTGAAAGTGCTGCACTCCATATGCCATTAAATTTGGAAAACTCAACAGGCCCCACAGGACTGGAAAAGGTCAGTTTTCATTCCAATCCCGAAGAAAGGCAATGCAAAAGAATGCACAAACTACCGCACAATTGCACTCATCTCACATGCTAGTAAAGTAATGCTCAAAATTCTCCAAGCCAGGTTTCAGCAATATGTGAACCATGAACTTCCTGATGTTCAAGCTGGTTTTAGAAAAGGCAGAGGAACCAGAGATCAAATTGCCAACATCCACTGGATCATGGAAAAAGCAAGAGAGTTCTAGAAAAACATCTATTTCTGCTTTATTTTCTATGCCAAAGCCTTTGACTGTGTGGATCACAATAAACTGTGGAAAATTCTGAAAGAGATGGAAATACCAGACCACCTAACCTGGCTCTTGAGAAATCTGTATGCAGGCAAGGAACCAACAGTTAGAACTGAACATGGAACAACAGACTGGTTCCAAATAGGAAAAGGAGTACAACAAGGCTGTATATTGTCACCCTGCTTATTTAACTTTTATGCAGAGTAGATCATGAGAAACACTGGACTGGAAGAAAGACAAGCTGGAATCAAGATTGCCGGGAGAAATATCAATAACCTCAGATATGCAGATGACACCACCCTTATGGCAGAAAGTGAAGAAGAGCTAAAAAGCCTCTTGATGAAAGTGAAAGAGGAGAGTGGAAAAGTTGGCTTAAAGCTCAACATTCAGAAAACAAAGATCATGGCATCTGGTCCCATCACTCCATGGGAAATAGATGGGGAAAAAGTGGAAACAGTGTCAGACTTTATTTTTTGGTGCTCCAAAATCACTGCAGATGGTGATTGCAGCCATGAAATTAGGAGACACTTGCTCCTTGGAAGAAAAGTTATGACCAACCTAGATAGCATATTCAAAAGCAGAGACATTACTTTGCCGACTAAGGTCCATCTAGTCAAGGCTATGGTTTTTCCAGTGGTCATGTATGGATGTGAGAGTTGGACTGTGAAGAAGCTGAGTGCCGAAGAATTGATGCTTTTGAACTGTGGTGTTGGAGAAGACTCTTGAGAGTCCCTTGGACTGCAAGGAGATCCAACCAGTCCATTCTGAAGGAGATCAACTCTATTATTTCTTTCGAAGGAATGATGCTAAAGCTGAAATTCCAGTACTTTGGCCACCTCATGCAAAGAGTTGACTCATTGGAAAAGACTTTGATGCTGTGAGGGATTGAGGGCAGGAGGAGAAGGGGACAACCAAAGATGAGATGGCTGGATGACATCACTGAGTCGATGGACGCGAGTCTGAGTGAACTCCAGGAGTTTCTGATGGACAGGGAGGCCTGGCGTGCTGTGATTCATGGGGTAGCATAGAGTGGGACACGACGAGCGACCAAACTGAACTGAGCCTAATAATACCACATGTATTTATTAGCAGATGGTGGCTCAGTCAGTGAAGGATCTGCCTCCAATGCAGGAGAGCCAGGTTCAGTCCCTGAGCGTGGAAGATCCCCTGGAGAATGGAAAGTCTACCCACTGCAGTATTCTTGCCTCAAATTTTCCAGCCAGAGGAGCACTGCAGGCTATAATTCATGGGGTTGCACATTCAGATGTGACTTGATGACTAAATCATCACATTCATTGTCCCCTAGAGTGTCTATTCAGAACTTTGCATCTCACATACCTGTGTTACATAATGTGTATATATGGTCCTTATTGAAAGTGAAAGTGAAAGTGAAAGTGAAGTCGCTCAGTCTTGTTTGACTCTTTGAAACCCCGTGGACTGTAGCCTACCAGGCTCCTCAGTCTATGGGATTTTCCAGGCAAGAGTAATGGAGTGGGTTGCCATTTCCTTCTCCAGGGGATTTTCCTGACCCAGGGATTGAACCCGAGTCTCTCACATTGCAGGCAGACACTTTACCCTCTGAGCCATCTTACTTATCATTAGTATGGTCCTTAATATGACTTATCTATTTAAAAAAATCTAGAAAACCTAGATGAGAAATTAATATTAGTAGCAAACGATGTTTAACACTATATAGTCTAAATTCATAGATACAGAAAGTCTTTCTTTTTCCTGTATTTGAATTTGTCTTTATTGTGCCTCCCCATTGTGGACTTGATGACCTCAGTATTCTTGAAAGTTAAAAATTAAGTGATAGTAAATCTGTATGACCTAGTATTTAACAAAGGGTCACAAAAATTTAGTTTCCCATCCTGACCATGCAGGAAGTTTTTTCACCTTACTTATATTTGAGTTCCCAATTTTTACTCTAGCTACTTATCTATTTATTATGAGATTAAAGGCTGATTCATTAGATACAAGGGCCATTGATGTTAGTCTCAGAAAACTGCAGCTCATCTGCCTTAACCCAAGGATCAGAGCATGTTACTGATGCAAAATTACCACTACAAGAGAGTAAAGGGGACTCCATGCTTTCTCCTCATCAGCCTGTTTCCAAAAGAGGAAGTGGATTTGGCCATTAAGAGACTCTGGCCTGATGCTGGTTACTACACAGTAGGGACAGCCTGCCTCTGAGACAAGGCAGTTTTATGAAGACAGGAGAGGATATGCCAAACAACTTTTTTTTTTTCCTCCAAGTTTCCATATTAGAGAAGTCTACTTCTGGTGGAGAAGTGCAGAGGCCATGAAATGCTAGACACATAGCACTCACAGAACTTCCACAGCATGGAAGGACCATTTTTGTGACCCTTTGTAAAATAGTAGGTCATACAGATTTACTATCACTTAATTTTTAACTTTCAAGAATACTGAGGTCATCAAGTCCACAATGGGGAGGCACAATAAAGACAAATTCAAATACAGGAAAAAGAAAGACTTTCTGTATCTATGAATTTAGACTTCCATAGCATGCAGAGGGATGTGTCTCATCCAACAATGCAATCATCCTTCAACTGAAAGTTTGGAAGCCAAGCACTAGATCAAATATGGTAAGGCACAAATAACTGTATCATTTCCTGGAATACTAAAGACTGTAGAAATTAACATAGTATCTAGCAGTGGGGGTAGAGGGCATTGACATACAGCTTCTGTTATTGTTGTTGTTCAGTCGCTAACTGTTGTTCAGTCTGACACTTTGAAACCCCATGGACTGCAGCATGCCAGGCTTCCCTGTCCTTCACTGTCTCTCAGAGTTTGCTCAAACTCATGTCCATTGAGTCGTGATGCCATCCAACCATCTCATCCTCTGTCATCCCCTTCTCCTCCTGTCCTCAATCTTTCCCAGTATCAGGACTTTCCCAATAATTGGTACACTTTCTCTAGTGCAAGATATTGTATATCTTGGACTGTAACTCCATAATCGACCCTTCTTGTTCAGGATTCTCCCCACTGCACCACTTTGACACATAAAAATCCAGCAATCCAGCATTAGTTAACTACACCACAACTTAATGAAATTACAAAATGCCTAGTTTCGTGGAGTGTTTCATGAAAGTGAAGAGCATACCAAAAATTATTAAATTCATTGAAAACTTGAATGTATTTGATTCATATGATAAGAACTATCCTAAATAGTTTGGAAAGTGAAATAACTTATGTATTATCCAATTAATATAACGTGGCAATAAATAATCTAGAAGGAATATCAAATATAACTTTAATAATCTTGAACAACTGAGAGGGAACTAGAGAAATTGACAGCCTGTATGATGTTTTAATCTCCTATTTTAGTTAATAAATATTTTATTGGAATAGAAAGATGTAGAAAGTAAATACACTAAATTAGATATTGGAAGAAGATATAATTTCTTAAATGTATATTTATATATATTTTTATATACTGATGGATTATATTTTCTTATATAGAAAATATGATATTTCATGAATATGAGAATACATATTTCAGGAAACTATCATTTTATAAAGATTTAAATAAGAAGTTGAAAAAAAATAGGGGGAAGCAGAACAGTATAAGTTAAAAGAAATCTATCAGCAATATTTTAGTGAGTAATTAAATGACCAAAGATTTGAGACAACTGGTTTAAAATTGGGAATCTGACAAATACACCTTTTCCCTATGAGTCTTTATTGAACTACAGAATGAACAATTGTGTATTATGTTTAAGAATTTTCCAGCGTGAAAGTCAACAAGTTTCTGTGCACTGCTAGCTTTCTTCCTCAAATTTCAATATTTCCTAGGAAAATAACATGTTTTTAAGCTACCTTAGGAAATGAACCCATGGCTTTAAATTGGGTATAGGGCAACCCAGAATAAATACTAAATTTTCCAGATTCCCCTGAAGTTAACTGGCAATATGACTCAGACCCAAAGGAATGAAAGCATGCATATTCTATGCCACTTTGAAGTGTCTTTAAAGGGAAAAAAACTTAAAGGGGATCCTGGAAAGATAATAGTGAGGATGTAGCTTTTTGGATCTGCCCATATACAGCAATAAAAACAGTAAAGGGAGACTGAATGATAAAAACAAAAATCCACATCCAACATCTACAAGTTTTGCGGAGCAACACTTTCCCTCAAGTGCCCAAATATGAGGTCATGATGAGCCACTGTGCTTAGTTGCTCAGTTGTGTCTGACTCTAAGCAACCCCATGGACTGTAGCTTGCCAGGCTCCTTTGTCCATGGGATTCTCCAGGTAAGAATACTGGAGTGTGTTGCCATGCCCTCCTCCAGGAGATCTTGCCAATCCAGAAATCAAACCCAGGTCTCCCGCATTGCAGGCAAATTCCTTCCCATCTGAGCCACCAGGAAAGCCAGATGGGCCACTAGTAGACATGATATTTTCATGAAATCAATTACAAGAGTCCATGGCATAAAAATTGTGCAGGAAGACCCAGAGACACATGAAAATGAATTTGTCAGGCCTGAGAACTCTAAAAACAAACAGGCAGGTAGGAGTCCCCTAAGACTGGAGCTTGCAGGAGTTCACTGTCATGCTAGTTCCCAGTTAGACTTCATCAAGTCATCAAAATTATTAATAATATTTAAGTGTTCCCACCATTTTATGGCTCTGCTGGCTCCAGAGCTAGGTGAGAAGATACCTATGCAACTGTCTCTTCAGGTTTCTGAGGTGCAATTTACCCTGTGATCTTGGTTCTTCTATGAGTTTAAGAAAAGTCATTGATTTTTAGTTTCTCTAGCTTTTGTTGCAGTGAAACAGGAGTGTTGGGAGTGATGGTATCCAAGGACCTTAGAGGCTGAAGCTGATTGTAGAAGTCACTGGCATGTGGTTGAATTTTACAAAAGCACAGGGAAAGGAATTCTGCAGACTTTCAAAAAAAAAAAAAAAAAAAAAGCTACTATCCTATAACATGCCTCACTCAATAAACTTAGTTTAAAAATAAAGCAAAAAGCAAAAAACAAATATTAAGTTTAGTCCCCAAAGTTCTGCTAAGAAATAAGCAAATATTATAATAACATTTCTATATAAGATTAAGTCATTCCAGAAAGATATACCTAAAAATAATAATGCAATATTTCCAAATGAGATTTAAAATGTTATAAAAAGATTTTTTAAAATGAAGGAAACATCAAAAGTGTGGAAGTGGAAGTATATGTAACATTGCTCTGTATTTTCCAAGTCTTCTGTAAATGTGTTATCCTGCTTTCATAATTAAAAAGAAAAAGGAACATGAGGGAACACCAAAAATGCTTTATTGAATTTCAGGAATCTATCAGAAATGCAGGAAAAAATGTCATTTTCAGAACTGAAGGTCAAACTCAAAGTAACCATGTGAGCAAAGCAAAATTCTATGGAAAATTATCAAGGATTACCAAAAGATGAAAACTGGTAAATATCAAATAGCACATTCAAGAGTGAAAAAAGTGATAGACAAAGATGTTTCAATATGTTCAATTGGATTATATTAAAAACAAACAAACAAACAAAAAAAACTAAGCCAATGAAGAGAAGGAACACTACAAACAATTGAAGGAGAGCCTCCTGATAGAGTGATATATGGTTAGTTACCTACATACATACACAGCTTCCATGCTGTATATACACATACTTTGAAAGGGCTAAATCTTCATAAACTAATCAATACTGAAATAAATTCTAACAAAATGATTTAATATTGAAAACTGTAAAAATAAATCCTATAGCCTTCATCACACAGAAAAACTGAGTCATTTATAAGGGATATAAAATCAGTTTGTCTCCAATCACTTTGTCAACAAAGCTTTTTGTTAGAAGAATACAGAATATGTTTAAGACAATCAAGAAAAAAAGTTTAAATGAATGATTTACAATAGTCAAACTGATTTTGGATTCTAAAGTATAGAGATAAAACTTCATCACTATGCAGGAACTCAGGTAATGTGTCCACAAACTGAACTTGCCTTTGTTACCTATATGTTTTCATGCTGGACATCAGGCATTCAAAATAACTGGATATGCATTAACATAATACTGATGATGAACCTGAGAGATACAGCTTTACACACAGAACTGAAGTTGCAAGAAATATATGTATGGAAGATTGCATAGTTTGCAATAGTTATTTGCTTTGACCATGTAGGTAAGTACAGCTGTGAAAAATAAAGTGAGCATAGCAAGAATGTATGTCAGTCAAATTACTGATGGTTATGAAAGTGTCATTATCTGAAAAAAGTTTTACCTGTAATATGAAATAGAACTTATCAGTTATCAATGGTAATTAATTCTCTCCTTCACAATGTTCTTAAAAATACATACACACACACACACACTGTTTGGAATTTTTAAATATAAAGATTCAAGATTGAAAAAATTAATTAAATCTAAAAGGACATAAAATTTTGTATTCAGATTCCACTATAAAGACCTAGAAATTAAAACCAATCCAGTAAACATTAGTCCACAGATGCCTGGTACTGCTCTTTAATTTTTACTTCCCACTAAAGAGAATCAGAGTTTCTTGGGAAAATGACTGATTATTGGAAGAGAGCAAGGAATATACAAGACAAAATGTGTCATTTTAGGACACCAGAGAGATAGCAAACATATCATGGAACATCAGAGAGATAAAAAACTATCATGGAACATTGGCTGAAGACATGAAGGATTTGGGAATCAATTACAAAAGTTTCCATTGGCCAAAGAGTGGTAAACATAAATTTTGAAAGCTAATACCTGGGTTAAAACAATTCAAATATGTTTAATTCATTACTCATTAACTTCCAAAATAATACTGGGCTGGTCACCTCTATATTACCCTAGGCAACCTTGTTTTTTTAAACTAGTAAATAAAGTTAGCATTCATCTTGCCTTTTCTATTTAGAATTTACCTCGAACAGAAGGTGAGACACAATTCCCCTTTATAGAACTATTACAGAAGATAAGTGGAAGCAGAATGATGGGATTGTAATATCATCATTTTGCAACTCCTAATACATTAATTAGTTGTGTGCATAAAGCATTGATGGGCATTGTGCATTTCCTAAGATAAACCTCAGCAGTGGCCAGTCATGGAAAACCATCATTAGTGAATCAAACACAGCCTCTAGATTCACCTCACAATTCATGTGAGCTTAGAGGATGGAGGAACATGTTAACTGTACAAGAGAAATGCAATCAGCAAAGTCTTGACTGTAAGAAACTAGATAAGACATCATCAGGGTTCCTCACCAAATAAATTGCAAGCCAAAAAGTAAAAATGAGAGAGATTGAGATAATTACACTGATTTGAAGAAACTAATATGACATACTGGTAAACTCTGGAGTAAGAAATGGCAACCCACTCCAGTAATCTAGCCTGGAAAATTCCAGGGACAGAGGAGCCTGGTGGGTTACGGTCCATAGGGTCACAAGTGTAGACATAACTGAACTACTAAGTGCACATGCACACACACACACACACACATAGGTAAAGTAAATTATAGAGAGTTTAGCTGTATTCACATAAGCAATAAATCTGTGAGGAAAAATAAGTTTTTATACAAGTGGTGCTAGTGGTAAAGAACCTGCCTGCCAATGTAGAAGATATAAGAGACAAGGGTTCCATCCCTGGGTTGGGAAGACGCCCTGTAGAAGGAAATGGAAGCCCACTCCAATATTCTTGCAGGAAAATCCCATGGACAGAGGAGCCTGGCAAGCAACAGTCCCCAGGGTCGCAAAGAGTTGGACACAACTGAAGCAACTTAGCATGCACACATAATCACTCTTAGAGAAGGAGGAGAGGGTTGGGGTTTTGAGGTGACAAGTAGAAGTCTTTGATGTATGGCAAGATTCAGTTCAATCGCTCAGTCGTGTCCGACTCTTTGCGACCCCATGAATTGCAGCACGCCAGGCCTCCCTGTCCATCACCATCTCCCAGAGTTCACTCAGACTCACGTCCATCGAGTCTGTGATGCCATCCAGCCATGTCATGCTCGATCGTCCCCTTCTCCTCCTGCCCCCTATTATCTCTTAATTGGGTGATAGTTATAAAGACTTATGGAAGTTTATTAGTGGTATATTTGATTTACACAACTTTCTGTGTTTGTATCATTAATTACAAAGTACTTTAAAAAGAAAAGAGATTTTCTACATCAATTTTCCTTCTTGTTGGCTGCCTGGAAGTAGAGATGGCTATTATTTGAGAAGTCAAATAGAACTGCAGAGTGTTACCAAGACCAGAGCTACAGCAAGATCACTTCGTCCCTTGTCTGCCTATGCTCTGATGCCTTTTGGAAACAAAGAATTAAACAGATCTCTTGCTTGAGCCACTGTTACTCTACATTGTCTAATTACTGAAGGCAAACCTAATTTCAACTAGAACAAATTCCTTGACAAAGTTAAATAATTGAAGGGGAGTTCTTTTAGTTTGTTAAACATTTCAAGTAGAAGACATTTACTCTCTTCTAAGGCACAAATATGAGCTATAAAGCAACAAATGTGACACTTATGAACAGAATAGATCTATTACCAATGTTTAGTAGAAACAGCGTCAGATATATGTAACGAAAGAAAGAATACATTTTTATTGGTAAGATAAAGAAGATAGGAAGAATAGCACAGTGTATCAAAAGGAAAATCCATTATTCAGAGTGCATGTCTTTTGAGAGGAGAACCTTAGCATAAAGGCATTTTGCTCTGGAGACAAGAAAAGACATGTGGCAATGAAATGTTATGGACATATACCAACATTTAGGACAGTTATATGATCAGAGATTACAAGAATAAATAAATAAAACCATTTAGTAGAGCTAGGAAGATCTCAAAATATGTTCTGGTGACGAAGTCATAATTGGTCCCATTGTGAAGAGAAAATCAATATGGTTATTCCAGAAAGCTCTTCAATGGGCTTTCTGTTTGTTTGTTTGTTCAGTCGCTCAGTCGTGTCCGACTATTTGTGATCCCATGAATCACAGCACGCCAGGCCTCCCTGTTCATCAGAAACTCCCGGAGTTCACTCAGACTCATGTCCATCAAGTCCATGATGCCATCCAGCCATCTCATCCACGGTCGTCCCTTTCTCCTCCTGCCCCCAATCCCTCCCAGAATCAGAGTCTTTTCCAATGAGTCAACTCTTCACATGAGGTGGCCAAAGTACTGGAGCTTCAGCTTTAGCATCATTCCTTCCAAAGAACACCCAGGGTTGATCTCCTTCAGAATGGACTGGTTGGATCTCCTTGCAGTCCAAGGGACTCTCAAGAGTCTTCTCCAACACCACAGTTCAAAAGCATCAATTCTTCGGTGCTCAGCCTTCTTCACAGTCCAACTCTCACATCCATACATGACCACAGGTAAAACCATAGCCTTGACTAGATGGACCTTAGTCGGCAAAGTAATGTCTCTGCTTTTGAATATGCTATCTAGGTTGGTCATAACTTTTCTTCCAAGGAGTAAGCATCTTTTAATTTCATGGCTGCAGTCACCATCTGCAGTGATTTGGGAGCCCCCCAAAATAAAGTCTGACACTGTTTCCACTGTTTCCCCATCTATTTCCCATGGAGTGATGGGACCAGATGCCATGATCTTCGTTTTCTGAATGTTGAGCTTTAAGCCAACTTTTTCACTCTCTTTCACTTTCATCAAGAGGCTTTTTAATTCCTCTTCACTTTCTGCCATAAGGGTGGTGTCATCTGCATATCTGAGGTTATTGATATTTCTCCCAGAAATCTTGATTCCAGCTTGTGTTTCTTCCAGTCCAGCGTTTCTCATGATGTACTCTGCATATAAGTTAAATAAGCAGGGTGACAATATACAGCCTTGACATACTCCTTTTCCAATTTGGAATCAGTCTGTTGTTCCATGTCCAGTTCTAACTGTTGCTTCCTGACCTGAATACAGATTTCTCAAGAGGCAGGTCAGGTGGTCTGGTATTCCCATCTCTTTCAGAATTTTC
Source organism: Oryx dammah (assembly GCF_014754425.2). Taxonomy (NCBI): domain Eukaryota; kingdom Metazoa; phylum Chordata; class Mammalia; order Artiodactyla; family Bovidae; genus Oryx; species Oryx dammah. The sequence continues at coordinate 3,060,947 of NW_024070185.1, forward strand.
CACAGTTTATTGTGATCCACACAGTCAAAGGCTTTGGCATAGTCAATAAAGCAGAAATAGATGTTTTTCAGAAACTCTCTTGCTTTTTCCATGACCCAGCGGATGTTGGCCATTTGATCTCTGGTTCCTCCACCTTTTCTAAAACCAGCTTGAACATCAGGGAGTTCAGGATTAAAAGGATCTCACACCTGGACAAACAATGAGGGATTGACCAGCCCTGTAAAAAGGAGGCCAGATAGCTAAAATAAGTACTTACTTAACCGAGGCTTACAAAATACTCTTTCACATAAATATTTTATCGGTTTTTTTATAGTGTTCTCAACTATAAGTCAAGTATACAGTATATAAGTATATAGTAAGAAAGGAATAAGTTATCTAACAATAGTAATAAAACACTGAATTCCTGCCTTTTCTCTGTAAAAGATACTGATTTTTAAAACAGGAACTATGCATCAATGTTATTATAAAGAGTCTGAATCCAAAAAACAATGAGGTAATGAGGTACATTGAATGTAGGTGTCTTCTGGAGCTAACGAAAGGTCCATTTATGGCAACCAAAGTACTTATTTATGTGAATTCCAAATCACTGTGGTTAAACAGGGGTAAAGGGTGCATGATAGGAGAAATTTAAGAGCACAAACATGGGCAATGTCCCACCAAGTTCTGATCCTCAAGGACACAGACACACACATGTCTTTTGCAATCATACCACATACAGTCTTAGAGAAATTTCTTTTCATGTACATTTCTCCATCTCATTTATTCTTCAAAAGCATTCTTTTAAAGTCTGCATTTCGCTATTGGAACACCTATAGTTTATTCAGCAACGTAGGAATCAATGTAGGAAGGACCAGATAAGTCCTTCAAGACTAACCACTTAGTTGCCCATCTCAGCCCACATTCAAGGAACCAAGACCCCATGGGGGAACCAGAGTACAAAAGGCTTCCTGTGTTCCTTGTTTCTTGGCAGGAAATAGGCTTCATTCAGTCTCCATGGAGTTCCTAAGTGGCGCCAGTAGAAAGAATCTGCCTGCCATTGCAAGAGACATTAATTTGGGTTCATTCCCTGGGTCAAGAAGATCCCCTGGAGAAGAAAATGACAACCTACTCCAGTATTGTTGCCTGGGAAATCCCAAGGACAAAGGAGCCTGGTGGGCTACAGTCCATGTTGTCAGAAAGACTCAGACATGAGTGACTGAGTGCATACAGGCACACAGCCTCCATGACCTTCCCTGAGTTCCACAGAGCAGGTTCAAACAGTTGCTAATCAGGGAAAGGAGGGGATACAGAGATGAGGGAAACAAGAGTTCCACCTTGGGGCAAGGGTCTGGTTCCCTCTTAAGGCACACACAGAACAATGTCTTTGAGTTCTTCTGCAGTTACTGAAACCCCCACTTCAGAAGATACCTTATCTGGTGGTGGGGTCTTCACTGAGGTAATCAAGTTAAAATGAGGTCATTGAGGTAGGTCCTAATGCAACATGACTGTTGGCCTTATTAAAAGAAGAAATTTGGGTACAAGAGACAGACACACAGAAGGTAGATGATGGGAAGAGAGCCAAGGTGAAGGTGGCTATTGACACGCCAGGGAGAGGGGACCTGGAGGTATTTCCACTCATAGGCTCAGAAGGAGCCAACCCTGCTGATACATTAATTCCAGACTTCCATCCTCCAGACTGTGAGACAAAAAGCTTCTGTCATTTAGGCCCCTGACTTTGTGGTACTTTGTTACCAGAGTCCTAGCAAAATACAACATTTAGAAATGTCTATTTATCCTCCACGTGTCAAGACTGGCTTCCAGGTGGCTCAGTGGTAAAGAATCTGCCCACGTAGGAGATGCAAGTTAAATCCCTGAGGCAGGAGATGCCCTGGATAGGGAAATGACAACACACTTCAGTATTTCTGGCCTGGAAATCTCATGGACAGAGGAACCTGGTCAGACTACAATCCAAAGACTCTGAGAGCACACACACATCCTCCATGTAGTAAAAAGCCATTGGATAAAGCTGAGCAGGAGATTAACACAGCCCAGTTTCCATGTTAGAAATAAGGACCATTTCTGCCTACCATTTGGAGGATTAAAACAAAACCAGAAACTGGGAACCAAAAGAGAGTAATTGTGTAAGGCGAGTACAGAGAAAACAAGAGAGTGAGTCAGGAAAAAGGGGAATTTATTAGAGGGAAATGAGAGGGTGACTGGCCCTTAAGGAGAAGCAGTGTCCTCCCTTTCTGATGGGATCTTTGTTATACCCCACCAATGAAAAATTCTCTGAAGGGATGGTTAATTTTCAGCCTGTAGTTGAGTCCTGTGATCACATAGCCAGAGGTCTAGAATCTGGTGGTCTTGTAGCCTTGAGAAGATAGGCACCAGTGAGAAAACAGAATGTCATTTGGGCAATTTGGTCAGTCTCAAAGGTCAATGTGATTTTATTCTTTGTTTGCAAGGTCAACATAATGAGCCATCTTAACAATGAGACCACATGTGGGCCCTATCATTCCAACCTTTTTGATTTAGGATAAGGGCTGAATCATGTTTAGAATCAAACCCCATACCCACCAGTGGGGAGGAGCTGGAAGGCTTTGAGCAAATACTGAAAATGTATTTGTTCCACTCATGAGGAAGCTGGAAAGAGCATAACAAAGGGTTATGAGCGTTCACTGAGTGCCTGAGGCTGGGAACAGATAACGAAGGGTTATACACCCGGCCTTGAGGCATTCGAAGGCTTCCTTCTGACCACCTGTTTCTGGGAGCAAGGACTGTTGTTTCATGATAAGACTGCCTTTAGAGTTTTGCCAAAGCTATGTTATGTCTTGGGCGGTAGGAACTGTATTTTATGCTTGAATGCTTTGATGTTTATCCAGAAAGGCTACATGCAAGTCTGCTTTATGCTCTGTTCCCTGAGACCATAAAACTGCACAGCTGGATAATAAAGTTTGTCAGTTACTAGAGGCTGTCCCTGAATGTTCCTTTCAGAGTGCGATTTTCTGAGCCTTACACACCAGAGATGCTCAGAGAGCTCAAACAAACCTTGTGCACACCAGGACCCAGAGACCCCACAGAGACTGAGACAGAACTGTGCCATTCTCCTGTGGAGGGACAGGTCAGCAGTGGACTGCTGCACGGGCAGGGGCTCTGGGTGCAGCAGACCTGAATATGGCATATGCTCTCTTGGAGGAGGTCATCCTTAACCCCACCATAGAGCAGCCAGAACTTACACAGGACTGGTGAAACAGACTCTGGGAGGGCACAAACAGAACCTTGTGTGCAGCAGGACCCAGGAGAAAGGAGCAGTGACCCCACAAAAGACTGACCCAGACTTGCCCGTGAGTGGCCAGGAGTCTCTGGCAGAGGCATGGATCAGCAGTGGCCTGCTGCAGGGTTGGGGACACTGAGTGTAGCAGTGCTTGCATGGGGCGTTTTGAAGGAGGTCGACATTATCTTCATTACCTTCACCATAGACTCAGTTCAGTTCAGTTGCTCAGTCGTGTCCGACTCTCTGCGACCCCATGAATCACAGCACTCCAGGCCTCTCTGTCCAACACAAACACGTAGAGTTCACTCAGACTCGCGTCCATCGAGTCAGTGATGTCATCCAGCCATCTCATCCTCAGTCGTCACCTTCTCCTCCTGCCCCCAATCCTTCCCAGCATCAGAGTCTTTTCCATGAGTCAACTCTTTGCATGAGGTGGCCAAAGCACTGGAGTCTCAGCTTTAGCATCAGTCCTTCCAAGGAAAACCCAGGGCTGATCTCCTTTAGAATGGACTGATTGGATCTCCTTGCAGTCCAAGGGACTCTCAAGAATCTTCTCCAACACCACAGTTCAAAAGCATCAATTCTTCAGTGCTCAGCTTTCTTCAGAGTCCAACTCTCACATCCATACATGACCACAGGAAAACCATAGCCTTGACTAGATGGAGCTTTGTTGGCAAAGTAATGTCTCTGCTTTTCAATATGCTGTCTAGGTTGGTCATAACTTTCCTTTCAAGGAGTAAGCATCTTTTAATTTCATGGCTTCAGTCACCAACTGCAGTGATTTTGGAGCCCCCCAAAATAAATTCTGATGCTATTTCCACTGTTTCCCCATCTATTTCCCATGAAGTGATGGGACCAGATGCCATGATTTTAGTTTCTACTGTGAGGAAGTCTAATCCTCTTCTATTTTGGAGGAACATGGCTGCCAGGGAATCTAGCTGGTTTTGGATAGTGATAAAGCTGTAACTATTTCTTCTACACTCTCAGTGAGTTCTTTAGAAAGGCTTTGATAGTAATTTAAAGAGGTTGTAATAGTAATTTAAAGAGCTGAGATCCCTGTTCCAATCTCAGCTGCTGTTCCTAAACTGATTAATAGAGGAATGAATTGAATTGCCCATCTGGGTGATTATGAGTTGGTGGGATAGGAAGGGTTCAATTGTTAGGAGCAATAGAAATATCTGGGGCCAGATATAACAGGGTGTATGTTCCTGTCCATTTAGTGAGAAGACATCAGTAGGTGGTGGTTACACACAAGAAAAATATTCCAGGAATAAGAAGACAAAAACTGAAATTGAGAGCACATAGGACTCTTCCTGGGAAAATGCTCGTAGTCTCTGAAACTGACAGTGAACTCACCAGTGTAGCCACTACAAGAGGAGTATTTACACCATATGCAGAAAGGAGTCTCCTGGAGGAAGTAAGAGAATGTCCCACAGTTCCAGAGACTTGGTATACAAATTGGCCTGAAGGGAAGGAGAGATGTGAAGTGTGATAACAGAGGTGTGGCAGTATGGTTCCTAGTTGGGGGTAAGAATTGTTTATAGAGTTGTGTCTGGAAAAACAGAAAGGACCTGTTGTAGACGAACATCAGAGATGGTGGGCTCTCCCATAGCTGGTACTTTATGAGTAGAAGTGAGATCTGTAAGGAGGGAGGTCAGTATCTTGTCAGGATTGTGAATTTGATCAACTGAATATGACTAACTTATATATGATAAAAAGAGAGATTCTCCTCTGTATGTGTGATAAAGAGAAGTGTTTACATGAGTCCATTTACCTGTGGAAATGGAGAATGCCGATCTTCCAGGGGAGGAGATGGATAAGGATATCCAACAATCACTGGGCAGGGCTGGGTTTTAGGGTTCTGAATAGGTAGGCAAGGTTTGGGGCACCGTGAGTTATAGGCAGGGTATTAATGTGAAGTTCGGACTGTAAAAGAAGAGAGAGTAAGAGTAAAATAATGATGTAACATTTCATGTCAAAGGGCAGAAAATGATAAAAATAAGATTCCAGGTGTACAAATAATTTGGGGTTGGTATGAACTCTATGAAATCTCCCTGGAGCCAAAATCAGTTATAAAGTCAAGGAGTAAGGGGAGATCAGTAACAATGGTGTTTCCAGGAAAGAAAAGATCTTGTGTTACTATGTGAAGGAAGTTCAGTTCAGCTCATTCGCTCACTAACGTCCGACTCTGCGACCCCATGAATCACAGCATGCCAAGCCTCCCTGTCCATCACCGACTCCCGGGTTCACTCAGACTGGCGTTCATCGAGTCAGTGATGCCATCCAGCCATCTCATCCTCAGTCGTCCCCTTCTCCTCCTGCCCCCAATCCCTCCCAGCATCAGAGTCTTTTCCAATGAGTCAACTCTTCGCATGAGGTGTCTGAAGTACTGGAGCTTCAGCTTTACCATCATTCCTTCCAAAGAAATCCCAGGGTTGATCTCCTTCAGAATGGACTGGTTGGATCTCCTTGCAGTCCAAGGGATTCTCAAGAGTCTTCTCCAAAACCACAGTTCAAAAGCATCAATTCTTCAGTGCTCAGCCTTCTTCACAGTCCAGCTCTCACATCCATACATGACCACAGGAAAAACCATAGCCTTGACTAGACGGACCTTAGTCGGCAAAGTAATGTCTCTGCTTTTGAATATACTATCTAGGTTGGTCATAACGTTTCTTCCAAGGAGTAAGCGTCTTTTAATTTCATGGCTGCAGTCACCATATGCAGTGATTTTGTAGCCCAAAAAATAAAGTCTGACACTGTTTCCACTGGTTCTCCATCTATTTCCCATGGAGTGATGGGACCGGATGTCGTGATCTTCGTTTTCTGAATGTTAAGCTTTAAGCCAACTTTTTCACTCTCCTCTTTCACTTTCATCAAAAGAGGCTTTTTAATTCCTCTTCACTTTCTGCCATAAGGGTGGTGTCATCTACATATCTGAGAATATTGATATTTCTCCTGGCAATCTTGACTCCAGCTTGTGTTTCTTCCAGTCCAGTGTTTCTCATGATCTACTCTGCATATAAGTTAAATAAGCAGGGTGACAATATACAGCCTTGACATACTCCTTTTCCTAATTGGAACCAGTCTGTTGTTCCATGTCCAGTTCTAACTGTTGCTTCCTGGCCTGAATACAGATTTCTCAAGAAGCAGGTCAGGTGGTCTGGTATTCCCATCTCTTTCAGAATTTTCCAGTTTATTGTGATCCACACAGTCAAAGGCTTTGGCATAGTCAATCAAGCAGAAATAGATGTTTTTCTGGAACTCCCTTGCTTTTTCTATGATCCATCAGATGTTGGCAATTTAATCTCTGGTTCCTCTGCCTTTTCTAAAACCAGCTTGAACATCAAGAAGTTCACAGTTCATGTATTGCTGAAACCTGGCTTGGAGAAATTTGAGCATTACTTTACTAGCGTGAGTGCAATTGTGCAGTAGTTTGAGCATTCTTTGGCATTGCCTTTCTTTGGGATTGGAATGAAAACTGACCTTTTCCAGTCCTGTGGGGACTGTTGAGTTTTCTAAATTTGCTGGCATATTGAGTGCAGCACTTTCACAGCATCATCTTTCAGGATTTGAAGTAGCTGTACTAGAATTCCATCACCTCCACTCACTTTGCTTGCAGTGATGCTTTCTAAAGCCCATTTGACTTCACATTCCAAGATATCTGGCTCTAGATGAGTGATCACATCATCGTGATTATCTGGGTTGTGAAGATCCTTTTTGTACAGGTCTTCTGTGTATTCTTGTCATCTCTTCTTAATATCTTCTGCTTCTGTTAGGTCCATACCATTTCTGTCCTTTATCGAGCCCATCTTTGCATGAAATGTTCCCTTGGTATCTCTAATTTTCTTGAAGAGATCTCTAGTCTTTCCTGTTCTGTTGTTTTCCTCTATTTCTTTGCATTGATCACTGAAGGCTTTCTTATCTCTTCTTGCTATTCTTTGGAATTCTGCATTCAGATGCTTGTCTTTCCTTTCCTCCTTGGCTTTTCGCCTCTCTTCTTTTCACAGCTATTTGTAAGGCCTCCCCAGACAGCCATTTTGCTTTTTTGCATTTCTTTTCCATGGGGATGGTCTTGATCCCTGTCTCCTGTACAATGTCACGAACCTCATTCCATAGATCATCAGGCACTCTATCTATCACATGTAGGCCCTGAAATCTATTTCTCACTTCCACTGTATAATCATAAGGGATTTGATTTAGGTCATACTTGAATGTTCTAGCAATTTTCCCTGCTTTATTCAGTTTAAGTCTGAATTTGGTAATAAGGAGTTCATGATCTGAGCCACAGTGAGCTCCTGGTCTTGTTTTTGTTGACTGTATAGAGCTTCTCCATCTTTTGCTGCAAAGAATGTAATCAATCTGATATCAGTGTTGACCATTTGGTGATGTCCATGTGTAGAGTCTTCTCTTGTGTTGTTGGAAGAGGGTGTTTGCTATGACCAGTGCATTTTTTTGGCAAAACTCTGTTAGTCTTTGCCCTGCATCATTCCATATTCCAAGGCCAAATTTGCCTGTTACTCCAGGTGTTTCTTGACTTCCTACTTTTGCATTCCAGTCCCCTATAATGAAAAGGATATCTTTTTTGGGTGTTACTTCTATAAGGTCTTATAGGTCTTCATAGAACCGTTCAACTTCAGCTTCTTCCGTGTTACTGGTTGGGGCATAGACTTGGATTACTGTGATTTTGAGTGGCTTGCCTTGGAAACAGAGATCATTCTGTCGTTTTTGTGATTGCATCCAAGTACTTCATTTCAGATTCTACTGTTGACCATGATGGCTACTCCATTTCTTCTGAGGGATTCCTGCCCACAGTAGTAGATATAATAGTCATCTGAGTTAAATTCACCCATTGCAGTCCATTTTAGTTTGCTGATTCCTAGAATGTCGACATTCACTCTTGCCGTCTCTTGTTTGACCACTTCCAATTTTCCTTGATTCATGGACCTGACATTCCAGGTTCCTATGCAATATTGCTCTTTACAGCATCGGATCTTGCTTGTATCACCAGTCACATCCACAGCTGGGTATTGTTTTTGCTTTGGCTCTATACCTTCATTCTTTCTGGAGTTATTTCTCCACTGACCTCCAGTAGCATATTGGGCACCTAATGACCTGCGGAGTACCTCTTTCAGTATCCTATCATTTTGCCTTTTCATACTGTTCATGGGGTTCTCAAGGCAAGAATATTGAAGTGGTTTGCCATTTCCTTCTCCAGTGGACCACATTCTGTCAGACCTCTCCATCATGACCCACCTGTCTTGGATTGCCCCATGGGCCTGGCTTAGTTTCATTGAGTTAGACAAGGCTGTGGTCCTTGTGTGATTAGATTGACTAGATTTCTGTGAGTATGGTTTCAGTGTGTCTGCCCTCTGATGCCCTCTTGCAACACCTACCATCTTACTTGAGTTTCTCTTACCTTGGGCGTGGGGTATCTCTTCACAGCTGCTCCAGCAAACACAGCCGCTCCAGCAAACACAGCCACTGCTCCTTACCTTGGATGAGGGGTATCTCCTCCCGCCGCCCTTCCTGACCTTCAACGTGGGATGGTTCCTCTAGGCTCTCCTGTTCTCGGGGAAGCAAGCACTCCTCGGGCGTGGGGTTGCTCCTTCCGGCCACCGCCCCTGGCCTAGGGCACCATCCCTGGCCTTGGACGTGGGGTGGCTCCTCCTGGCTGCCGTCCCTGGCCTCAGACACGGGGTATCTCCTCCTGGCCATCGCCCCTGGCCTCGGATGCGGGGTAGCTCCTCTCAGCCGTTCCTACGCTGTCACAGCCTGGCACTCTAGGCCGCTGCCCCTGACCTTGGACATGGGGTAGCTCTTGGCTGAGCTTAGTGCACTGGCCGCTGCTGCTACCTGCTAGGCTGATCACAGTAAAAGGAGGACCATGCCCCCCCCCCCCAAAAAAAAAAAAAAAAAAAACAAGAACTATGGAGCAGGAGGTAAAACTAGGGAAAACTTATGAATAATAGTCCACCCAGGGGTAATCACAGAGTAAAGTCCTATTGTGAATAGGGTAAGTAGGGAAAATCCCAATCCAATTAGTAACCAACACATCTGTTTCTGTCTTACTTATCAATATTTGTTTTCAGCTGCTCTGTTTCTTCAGGAATCTGATCCAGTCGAAGCTTGGTGAGTCCCAAAACAGTGCTGGTGTAGCAAGACGTGTCTGAGCAGGAATGCTTATTGGCAGAGATGGAGAGTCCTCGGACCTGTTTTAATCTAGAGATATGAAACTAAGAGGAATGGCCTGCTAGTTTAGCAGCTGTTGGTATGGTCAGAATGACCTCAAATGGACCAGGCCATCGAGGCTGGAGATCCTTATGGCATATGTTTTAAGCAGGACTCAATCCCTGGGTATGAGTGTTAAAGTCAGCTGAATTCCTTGATGGGGCTTTGGGAGAGAGCAATCTGCATGTTCTCTCATGAGGTGTCTAATAAGGTTAAGGGTGGGAAGATAATCTCCCAGCAAGGGGCTCACAGTAGGGAACTGACCTAAGAGAAAAAGGCATCTTTACATGAACTCAAAAGGACTGAAGAAAGACAGGGCCAGTGGAGTAGCCCTAATGCGAGCCAAAACCATGGGAAAGAGTTTGGTCCACGGCCTTTGTAGTTCTAGAGAGAGTTTGGTTAGGTACATTTTGAGAATAGAATTTGCCTTTTCTACTTTTCCCAAGGATTGGAGTCTGCAAGGCATATGGATCTGCTGAGAAGCAGATAATGCAAGAGTGGTGATTTGTTTTAGGAATGAAAGAAGGTTAGGATAGGTGATAAGAGGTCTTAAGAGATGATAAAGAGGTTTAGTACCTAAGTGTAGGGCCTGATGAATGCCTAAGAATCTGTGTGGCCTGAGATTGGAGAAGGACATAGTGACCTGTTTTTGTAATCAGTCTCCTTGTGATTGTATTCCCTTTTGTAATCATATTGTTTTTCCTTCAGGGAGGTAAAGCAGCTTTATGTTGGGGATAACCATAAGTTGTTGAGGTGGTGATTAGAGTGAGGCTTGTTTTGCTTCTCTGTCTGCAGTGTTGTTGCCCTGTGAAATGGGGTCTGAGGCCACATGGTGACCCCAGCAATGTATGATGTCTACTTCAATTGGCATGTTAGTCCTTTTAAAAGTTGGAGTATAAGTGGGGCATTAGTTATAGGAGAGCCTTTAGCAGATAGGAGCCCTCATTCCTTCCAGATGGCAGCAGTGTATGATGTGGAAAGTATATTTGGAATCAGAGTATATCTTTGCTCTCTTGTTAGTTGCAAGGGTAAGGGCTCTAGTTAGTGCAATAAGTTCTGCCTTTTGGGAAGAGGTTCCCAAGGGGAGCCTGGAGAAGGAAACGACAATCCACTCCAGTATTCTTGCCTGGAGAATCCTTTGGATAGAGGAGCCTGGTGGGTACAGTCCATGGGGTCACAAAGAGTTAGACATGATTAAACAACTATCACTTTCACTTTCCCAAGGGGAGAAGTTGGGATTCAACAATTTTGCTGTCAAAGACAATTGCGTATCCAGCTACTTTTTTTCCTTCTGATGGTGAAGAGGAGCTGCCATCAATATACCAAGTAAAGTCAGGGTGATTTAAAGGGGTTGAGGGAATGTGGGAAAAATGGGGCATGAGGTCTTCTAATGCCTCTCCACAAGTATGGATAGAGGACTCAGAAGAATTAGGGATAAGGGTGGTGGGGTTGAGAGTAGGACAGCATTCAAAGGAAAACTCAGGAGATCTGAGAAGGGTGACATGAATTAGCTGGATGCATGAAGGAGATAGAAGGCCATTGTGTCTCTCAATAGTGTACAGTATAAAGGTGCAAGAAAGGTCAGGAAGTGTCAGAGCTGGGGCTGAGAGAATGGCTTGATTAAAGGTGTTAAGGACTGAATGGATATTTGATTTTAGCTATAGGGGTTCTGAAAGACCTCCTTGGGTGGTTTGATATAGGGGTTGTGCCAAGAGGGCAAAATTAGGAATCCAGAAGTGCAGATATCCAGCTAACCTCAAGAAGGACAGAATCTCTGTTTTTACTATAGGGAGTGGTAGGGTGGATATAAGGGACTCTCTCTATATAGCAATTTAGATATAGATATAGTAATATCTCTCTTTGTTGGTGTTAAAAGGACTCTGAGATAGGAGACTCTAGAAAGAGAGAGCTGAACCTTGGTGGGAGATACTTGATAGCCTTCATCAGCTAGAAAATTGAGGAGCTGTATAGCGTGTTGTTGAGTGTGTAAGCAAGGGACTACAAAGAAGAAGATCATACACATATTGGAGGACAGTTACTCAAGTAAGGTCAAAAGAGGTTAGGTCTGACACTAGAGCTTGGCCAAAGAAATGAGAGCTATCACGAAAGTCTTGTGGGAGGACTGTCTCTGTAAGCTGTTGGGAGCAATGATTGTCTGGATCAGTACAGGTAAAGGCAAAGAGGTCTTGAGAGTCTGGGTGTAAAGGGGTAGTAAAGAAGGCATCCTTGCGGTCTAGAACAGTGAAGTGGGTAGTGGAAGAGGGAATGACAAAGAGAAGAGTATAGGGATTTGGAACTACTGAGTGTATGGGGATAATAGCTGCATTGATAAGTCTCACGTGCTGGACCAGGCAATAAGAGCCATTTGGCTTTTTGATGGGTAAGATAGGGGTGTTATAGGAAGAATGACTTGGGTGCAAGAGGCCCTGACAACAGTTTAGAATGATAGGTTTTAACTCCTGTTGATGTTTTTGGCAGACGGGGTATTGTGGTTGATTGGGGAATTCAGAGGGGTTTTTGAGACAGATACGCATTGGGGCATGGTGAGGGGCAACAGATGGATTGTCTCTATCTGAAACTATGGGGTTTACAGACAAGGAGGGCAATGGGGCCGGAGAAGAGGAGGTGGGGTTGAAGAGCAGGAGCTTCCCTGGTGGCTCAGACCTTAAAGCGTCTGCCTACAATGCGGGAGACCCGGCTTCAACCCCTGGGTTGGGAAGATCTCCTGGAGAAGGAAATGGCAACCCACTCCAGTATTCTTGCCTGGAAAACCTCATGGATTGAGGAACTTGGTAGGCTACAGTTCATGGGGTCACAAAGAGTCAGACATGACTGAGCGACTTCACACACAGCCAGGCTAGATCAGAAGGTGGGCTTGGGTTAGTAATAGAGGGTTTGAATTTTGAGAGAGGGTCTCTCCCAAGAATAGGAGTGGGGCATTTAGGGAATATGAGAAAAGAGTGGGAAAATGGAGTATCTTGAAGTGTGCAAGGTAGAGGCTGGGTTATTCATGGTGTAGATATTAAAGCATCAACCCCCCAAAAAAATAAAATAAAATAAAGCATCAATCCCCCATAACAAAGACCTGGGAGACTTTGGTTTCTCCAGAGTAGGCAGGCATAGCAGAGTAAGTGGCCCCTGTGTCAATGAGAAAGGACTGTGCGACTGTGAGAGTTACCTAGGCTTTGTAGAGGTGATGAGAGTTGGGGCCTGGGGCCCTGGGCACCTTCAGTCTTCAGCAGTGAGTCTGAGGAGACTGGGCACAGCTGGGTTGGAGGACTCCTGCTCAGGACCAGGAGGTGATGTTTGGGTCCTTGGAAAGGGGTTTGGGCAGTTAACCTTCCAATGTCCCTTTATCCCACAGCTGGGACAAGGACCTGGAGGGGGCCTTGGCTTTAGACATGAGCAGGCCCAGGGGCCTTATTTGCCTCATCTGAAGCAGGGCCTACGTGGCTTTCTTTGTTAGTTGTTGGAGGCTTGGAGCCTTATAGGGCAGTGGCTATAAGGTGGTACTTGGCTTGATCTCGTTGGGCCTTCTCTAGCTTTGCCTGTTCTTCCCAGTTATTGAAAACGTTAAAAGCTAAATTTTAAAAGTCTCATTGAGGGGTTTGAGGGTCTTCTGTCATTTTTTGTTTCTTTTGGATATCTGGGGATGATTGGGAGATAAAATGGGTGTTAAGGAAAATGATGCACTCTGCTAGAGTGGAGTCTAATTTTGTATATTTTTGTAAGGCTTCCACTAACCTGGCTAGAAATTGTGCCAGGTTTTTGTCTAGTCTTTGAGTTATTTCCTGGAGCTTATCAAAGTTGACATATTTATGCCCTGCCTTTTGAAGGCCCACAATGAGGCAAGCAACCATATGATTATGGGCTGCTCGTCTAGGTCTCCCTGCCTGATAACCCCAGTTGGGATCATCTTGGGGGACAGCCATTGCCCCTCTGGGCTTCGTGTCATCAGTCCTATGTATCTCATCAACATATGCCTGAGAGGCTTGCCATACTCATTCCTTCTCTTCTGGGAGAAGAGTGGAGGAAAGGATGATGTAAATGTCATGTCAATTTAAGTCGTATGACTGGGTAAGAGACTCGAATTCTTTTAGATAATTATCAGGGTCTGAGAAGGGGATGGTACCCCACTCCAGTACTCTTGCCTGGAAAATCCCATGGATGGAGGAGTCTGGTGGGCTGCAGTCCATGCGGTCGCATGAGTTGGACACGACTGAGTGACTTCCCTTTCACTTTTCACTTTCATGCATTGGAGAAGGAAATGGCGACCCACTCCAGTGTTCTTGCCTGGAGAATCCCAGGGATGAGGGAGCCTGGTGGGCTGCCGTCTATGGGGTCACACAGAGTCAGACATGACTGAAGTGACTTAGCAGCAGCAGAGGAGAAGGAGCCAAGATGCTTTTCAATCTGAGATAGATCTGTGAGGGGGGATGGGACATGAACCCGAACAATGCCTTCTGCCCCAGCTACTTCCCATAATGGGAGGAGTGGGGCAGAGGAAGGAGCATGAAGTGTCCTGTTTTAAAGTTGTTCAGGACCGGTGGTGAGGGGATCTAGGGAGGTTGGGGTAAAGCCTTGGGACCCTCAGGGTAGAGGATGGGGCTGAGGTCTCAGGGCTTGTCTCTGGCACAGGCAGGGAAGGGGGGTTGGCTGCCTGAGAAGGAGGGAAGGAGGAGGGGGTGTTAAGTGGAGGTTGTGGAACTGGATCAGGATTGGGACTGGGAGCGATAGGGGGTGGGCTGTGGTCAGAGGGTGGAAGGAAGAAGAAAAAAAGTCTGAACAGGGATCGAGAGACATTGTATTAGGAGGATGTGGCCCAGAGTGGGCTAAGAGTATTTGAGAAGTAGAGCAGGATTCACAGAGGGAGGGTGGAGAGTGAAGAAATCCTGAACATGAGGGATTTCTAACCACTTGCCATTGTGGCAGCAAAAGTTATCAAGGTATCATAAAGTCTTATAAGTGAGAGCTCCATTTTCTGGCCATGGGGACCTATTATCAAGTCTGTGTTATGGCCAGACAGTATTAGAGTAGTAAATAAATCTTTTTGGCCTTATCTCCCCTTGGAAGCCCAGGGCTTTTATGTTTTGGAGAAGGCATCCTAGAGGAGTAAATTTTGAGGGCTGGGATTGAGAATTTCTACTTGTGGCTGAATAGGGAGGTTAGACAAGGGCGAGAGAGAGCGAGGAGAAAGGTTCAAGACAAAAGGCGTCCCCGTGCTCAGGACTTTCTCAGAGTAATGCTAAGTCACTTCAGTCATGTCTGACTCTGTGCAACCCCATAGATGGCAGCCCACCAGGCTCCACCGTCCCTGGGATTCTCCAGGCAAGAACACCAGCGTGGGTTGCCGTTTCCTTCTCCAAAGCATAAAAGTGAAAAGTGAAAGTGAAGTTGCTCAATTGTGTCCAACTCTTCGCAACCCCATGGACTGCAGCCTACCAGGCTCTTCCATCCATGGGATTTTCCAGGCAAGTGTATTGGAGTGGGGTCCCATTGCCTTCTCCATCAGAGATTAATGGTGCCCCCTATTTCAAAGTCAGAGGGGGCACAAGGCCGAGGGCCCCAGAGCCGTGGAGATCCTCCCGCCTAGCGCTGGGACTTGGAGACGAGGTGAGAGAGAGAGAATGGGATTTCACTCAGCCTTAACCAGATGAAATATGGGCCAGTGTGTGGATATCAGTCCAGAACGGCAAGTGGAGAGTCCTGTCCCAGACCTCATCTCAGTTTCTTGGCAAGGTCCGAGGGAGGGGACCACAGGGGGACCACAGGAGGCCACCACCTGGAGGATCTTCCCTCTCAGGTTTCAGCACCAGAATGTAAGGTGAGTGCGGAGAAAAAGGGCAAACCAGGCACTCAGGCTAAAGGGAAATTTATTAGAGGGAAACGAGAGGGTGACTGGCCCTTAAGGAGAACCAGTGTCCTCGTTTTCTGATGGGGTCGTTCTTAAACCCCAACAATGAACATTTCCCTGAACAGATGGTTAATTTTTTAGCCTGTAGTTGAGTCCTGTGGTCTCATAGCAGGAGGTCTGGAATCTGGTGGTCTCATAGCTTTGAGAAGATAGGTGCCTGTGAGAAAACAGAATCTTGTTTGGGCAATTTGGTCAATCTCAAGGGTCACTGTGAACTTATTCTTTGTTTGCGAGGTCAACATAATGAGCCATCTTAAGAATGAGCCCCCATGTGGGCCCTATCAAATTGTTAGGCAGGAATTGGGAGAATTTTGGTGAAAGTCATGATGTCTTTGAAAATAGTGGCAGAGTTGGGAATTTGAGAAGAGGACAGATTTGAAATTTATTTTTAAAACTTGTTGATTAATAGAACATGAGCTGTGAAATAAAGTCAAGATTCAAAATTTAACAGCTATATTCTTTTTCTCAAAATCTACTGGGTTGGGAAAATGTGGGCACTTACAGATGGATAGGATCAAAGTTACTTTTGACATGCTATATATTTTAATGCAGGGGCTCCCAACCTCCAGGATTTAATGCCTGATGAGCTGAGGTGGAGCTAATGTAATAATGAGAGAAATAAAGTGCACAATAAATGTAATGCACTTGAAACATCCCCAAACCAACCCCACCCCTACTCCTGTCCTGATCCATGAAAAATTGTCTTCCACAAAACTGGTTCCTGGTGCCAAAAATGGCATGGGCCACTGCTCCATCCTATAAAAAAGAATAGGGCAAAATTGATCAAATATCAGTTTACCATACTCAGAAAATACACAGTGCTAGTCACTGAGGCCTGAAATAGAACACAGGAGAGGAACCTAGTAACTGCCTCCCTTACCTTCTAGAGTGGGTGTGCCAGGGAGGGAATGTCAGGGGAGCCTGGTGGTCTCAGAGTCAGGAAGAGATCTGGTTCCTAGGGCTCCAGGGGGCAGGAGGCGGGCTGCCCAACAGGAGAAACTGTGGGCAGGAACTCTCTAGAGTTCTGTTTCTGGCCCTCCAGGTGTCTCTAAGTGAGTAAGGAATCCATGCACTTATGCAGGGAAATTGCAGGAGACTGGGATGAGCCTCATCTTGAAGAAACCTGGAGACAAAGCTCCTCTGAGCCCAAGCACAGCTGGGAATAGTTTGTATTTCCATCAGGTGAAGAGAAACAGGGGTCATTCAAGGAGTACAGATTAAAGAGAAAGTCACTGCTAATAGGTGGGACAAAGGCAGACTTTTCTTAGACTGTCCTTGCTTATGCAGTACTTAATAAGCAAGAATTAGCAGAAAAAGACAATTACACAGTTATCTTAACTGTATCCCAAATGTTCCTGAAGCTGGAGAAAAGACTAAATACAGCATCAGCAATAACAAAGCCGGACTCTAAAGTGGTCAGGACAGATTTTTAGCTAGAATTTCTGTTGCAATAGGTAAGAGGGTCCAGCATGGACTGAACACAGCATGAATTTGTACAGAAACTGGATGTTTTAAACAGAGAGTGAGGGAGCCAGGAGTGGGGACTGCTGTAGTTTGAAAACCATCATGGTGAGGGTTCAGTGGTGAAGAATCCACCTGCCAATACAGGACACGTGGCTTTAATCTCTGGGTCAAAAATATTTCCCTGGAACAGGAAGTGGCAACCCACTCCAGTATTCTTGCCTGGGAAATCCTATGGACAGAGGAGCCTGGCAGGCTGCAGTCCATAGGGCTGCAAAGAGTCAGACACAACTGAAGGACTGAACACACACACACACACCTCTCTAGGCATGAAGTCCATCTGGGTTGCAATTCAGAGCTGATCCAAGTCAAACCCCTCTCTGCCCACAGAGGCTGAGAGGTGGGCCCCCTCATCAGGAGATGGTGGGAACAGCCCATTAGCTTTTTCATATAGGCATTCTACAAGGGGACGTGTACGCTAGGAATGCAGCCCTGAGCTGTAAGAAGCCACATCAGTGTTTTCTCATGTCTTGTCTACCAGGATGTGTATGGATGTGGTGGTTTGAAGGGATGGACAGGTCACTTGTGTGGAGAGGCTGGACATTGGGCCTTCCACCAAAGTGGAGGCCAACCAAGAGAAGGCTGCATGGGGCCTGGTTAGAGTCTGGTTAACAAGGGATTCCTTGTCAGTAGTGACTATGGAAATGGAAAAAAAAATTTTTTTTTTTTTTTCTCCTGCTCAGCTGGTAAAGAATCCGCCTGCAATGCGGGAGACCTGGGTTTGATCCCTGTGTTGGGAAGATCCCCTGGAGAAGGGAAAGGCAACCCACTCTAGTATTCTGGCCTAGAGAATTCCATGGCCTAGAGAAGTCCATAGGGTTGCAAAAGAGTCAGACATGACTGAGCAGGTTTCACTTCACTTTAGTAGCCAAATAAAACTCCTAGAAATGAAAATCACACTGTCTGAGATTTAAAATGTATGTTAGATGGGATTAGTGGCAAATAATACATACACAAATGTAGAAATGTAAAAATGTGAATGCATCAGAATAGAAACTCGGAGAAGGCAATGGCACCCCACTCTAGTACTCTTGCCGGGAAAATCCCATGGATGGAGGAGCCTGGTGGGCTGCAGTTGGACACGAAGAGCGACTTCATTTTCACTTTTCACTTTCATGCATTGGAGAAGGAAATGGCAACCTACTCCAGTGTTCTTGCCTGGAGAAGAAAGACTGAAGCGACACAGCAGCAGCAGCAGCAGCAGCAGAATAGAAACTATATTCAATGGAACACAATGACAACAAAATGAAATAAAAATAAAGTGTAAGTGAGCTATGGAACCACCCCAAGTGGCCTAAAATGTGAGAATTTGTGCCCTCAAAGGAAAACAAGAGAGCTGACAGATTAAAGTATTTTTGAAAATACTTTTGACATTTTTACCTACAATCACATCATTTTTAGCTGATTCCTTTGATATTGATGGTTATCTGCTTGCCCCAGATTAGTGAATTTTATTATCCACCATCACAATATTTTTCTTAAAAAATATTTGGTACATAAATAAAGTATTTTTAATTGTTAAAAATAGTTATAAAAAACTAATAATGTGTTATGGCATATATAACATAATTAACAGTAATTACATGAACAAAATGAAAATACCATCCCAAATGTTGAAATGGAAGAAAGAGAAATAGAATATTTTAAGTTTCTTATATGTGAGGTGGCATGATAATACTTGAAACATACTATACCCACCAGGCTACTTTGTTCATGGGATTTCCCAGGCAAGAACACTGGAGTGAGCTTCCATTTCTTTCTCCAGAGGATGTTCCCAACCCAGGGATCAAACCATTGTCTCTTGCCTATATCTCCTGCATTAACAGACCGACTCTTTATCGCTGAGGCACCTGGGAACCCCATAGTATGCTACAGGATACAACAAATCCTAAAGCGGGCACAAGGAAAATAAAATACATTTGGAACTACTAAGCCAGAAAAGGAGATAAACTGGAATCACAGAATGTATATAGTCACTAAATGAATATTGGTTGTTTTAAATATGCTCAGTTAATATGAAATAAGTTGAGAAAAGAATCAGAAAAGAACATATCAATAAACTAGAAAAAAAAAAAAGGAAGATGGTAGACTGCAATGAACATATCAGTAACCACACAAAATGTGAATGTAAATATAATTAGTCCAGTTAAAAACAATGGACTGTTCATTTGGATAGAAAAGGTTCAACCAAAGCTGCCTACAAGAAAATCTCATAAAATAAAAGAGAAAAACACATAAGTGGAGAATAAAACATACATCATTGAACAGTAATCAAAAGAAAGTTGGAGGGAACAGACTGAAAAAAGAGTGTCATTCACATCACTGGAATTTTTGAAATAATGTAATAGCCATAGTATGTTTATTAGCTAAAATGGGATGGACTGTGAGTTTTTCTCTCTGCGAAATAGCCCCAGCATTGCTGGAGCTTAAATAATAGCTGTTTAGCTCTTGTTCATACTTCAGGTCTGGTGGACTGTCAGTCCTCATTCAACCTTGCCCTCATCCTCATCCATCTCAAGCATTGTTTATACTTAGTGCAAAAAAGAGAACTGCAGGGTCTCGTGTGCCTGTGTGCTCAGTCATTCAGTCGTGTCTGACTCTTTGCAACCCCATGAATTGTTGCCCACCACGCTCCTCTGCCCATGGGACTCTCCAGGCAAGAATGCTGGAGTGGGTTGCCATTTCCTTCTCCATGGGATCTTCCCGACCCAGGGATCGAACCCGCATCTCCTGTGTCTCCTGCACTGGCAGATGGGTTCTGTACCACTGAGCCACCTGGGAAGCCCTGGAGTGTCTCACTCCCAGAGTCAGTTATTGTGCCTTCCACATGTAACCCTGTCCAGGCTGCTGATAGTCAGTGCAGGTTAAGAAAAGGACAATAAAACATTTAGTTACATATGCAATGATTAATTATTACTCCACAGCCAGCATGGGGTACAGAACGCAGGTGGCGATATAGGGACAGGAAACATTACAGTGTTCATTGTGAGAATGGGAGTGATTTTTAATGTTTTCTCTTTCCACAAAGTTGCATTTGTTATTCTCCTTCTTAAAAAAAATCTTAATTATTTGAAAATTAGGAGATTCGAGAACAGTAACTTTATGTCAAGCCAGCACATGTGTGAAAAATATATTTACATAATCATACTTATTTTTATTTAGTTTATCTCTGGAAAGATAAGAAACTTTTACCAGTAATCTTGGAAAAGGAAAACTTGATCTGGCTCAAGATTCAGGGGGAGAAAGACTTCTTTATCAGTGAATTCTATTGTTAATGGTTTGAATTTTTTCTTAAGCATACATTACTGTTCAGATTGAATCATATTCTTCCAAAATTTATATATTGAATACTTAACCCCCAGTGCCTCAGACTGTGACTTAATCTGGGAATAGGATTGTTGTAGAGGTAGGTGTGTCTATGTCCCAATTTCCCCTTTTATTATAAGGACACCCTTAATATTGGACTAGGGGCCACCCTCACCGTGGTAAAGAATCTGCCTGCTAATGCAGGAGACTAAGAAGGGAATGGCAACCCACTCCAGTATTCTTGCCTGGGAAATCCCATGGACAGAGGAGCCTGGAGGGCTATAGCCCATGGGGTTGCAAAGAGTCAGACACGACCAGGCATCTGGGCACACACATGGAAAATCCACCCTGTTCTAGTATGATCTCATGTTGTGGTGCTTTGCTACAGCAATCCTAGCAAACTCACACAATCACTCATTAAAATATAAACATTATAAAAAAAGCAATGGATAATTAATATTCAATATCCAGTAGTACTTCAGACAGAATAGAATCAAGAGAACATGGTGTTATTCTAGGAAAGAGGATCAGGTACAAAACTTATACCGTGATGGAAGGGAAAACCAAAAAGAAGGAAAAGGCTAGCAAAACTGTTGGAATTAACTGAAAGAATTTATAGCTGAACCAAGACAGCACAGATTGGTTGAGAGCCGGGGTTTTGTTGTGAATGTATGTTCTGTGTTAGCTATGTTATTTCATTTTTAAGTTGACTGTAAACTTCCACAGGGACCATCTCAGTCCATAAATGTTAAGTGTTTGGTATTCACAGGCTTCCAATAGAGTTCACGTACATAGGTGGCTCATTGGATTCAGTGTGTGCCAGAAAGGAAAGAACTAAAACATTGGGCTAGGACTAGAACACCTGGATTGTATTCCAATTTTTATCACTCAGTTGAATTACATAAGTGTTTGAAACTGGTCATTCTTTGGAAGCTATAAAAAGCTATAGTGAAGGACAGGGAAGCCTGGCATGCAGCAGTCCATGGAGTTGCAAACAGTCTGACATGATTTAGCTTAAGACTGAACAACAAAAGTTATGCAAATATTTCTCCTTAATGCAAAAAGATTTTTTTAAATTGTCATTTCTTTATTGTTCTTAGAGGTTCTTTCTTAATCATGTCTGTGTTATCTGTATTTGTGCTTAAAAGCGCAAAGACAGGAACAAAGCTACTTAAGTATTTCTTAGCTACAGTAAAATGTGCTCCTAAGTCAACATGCACTGCATTTTTGTTGTTACTTACTGTAAAACTAGGCTTCCCTGGGGGGTTGGTGGTAAAGAATCTACCTGCCAATGCAGGAGACTCAGGTCCGATCCCTGGGTTTGGAAGATCCCTTGGAGAAGGAAATGGCAGCCCACTCCAATACACTTGCCTGGAGAATCCCATGGACAGAGAAGCCTGGCATGCTACAGTCCATGCGGTCACAAGAGAGTCGAACACAATTTAGCAACTAAATAACAATGTAAAACCATTAGTGCTCTTCTTGGAGAGTGTGCATGTGCGGTCACTTCAATTGTGTCCAACTCTTAGTGACCCCATGGACGGTAGCCCTCTAAGCTCCTCTGCCCATGGGATCCTCCAGGCAAGAATTCTGGAGTGGGTTGCCATGCTCCTCCAGAGAATATTGGAGTGGGTTGCCATGACTTCCTCTTGGATATCATCCTGACCTGAGGATCGAACCCGTGTCTCCTGGGTTGCTGGTGGAATCTTTATCCACTGATCCACCGGGAAGCCCACTCTTCTTGGTATTAATGTATTAATATACTTTGAAACAAACAAACAAAAAAAAAGATATTTCACTTCTTGGACCAGTTGACTACAAGCTCTTTGTCACCATGATAATCTTATCGTCAACTGGATAAATGTTCCAAAGCTCATTTCATCTGTTGTTTACTTTCCCTGACTATTTTAAAATAACTTTTGTGCCGCAAAATTTGCTGCATCGTTGTATTATTGCCAAGTTATATTTGTGAAATGTTTTTAAAAAGAAGGAATAAAAGCAACATACCCATTACTTAATGATTACTTCTCCAACTATCTGTTTTCAATAATAAATGAGGCTATATATGGAAGACAACAACTTCAACACAAGGAAATTAAGTTCACTTAGAGAGAAAACCTCCATATGAGTATTATTACCAACACTTTCCCCAACTGTAGGTTTGAAGAATTTGAAGAAAGAGCGCATGTCAAGGGAGAAGGCAATGACAACCCACTCCAGTCCTCTTGCCTGGAAAATCCCATGGACATTGGAGCCTGGTAGACTGCGGTCCATGTGGTCGCTAAGAGTTGGACAGGATGGAGTGACTTCACTTTCACTTTTCACTTTCATGCATTGGAGAAGGAAATGGCAACACACTCCAATGTTCTTTCCGGGAGAATCCCAGGGATGGGGGAGCCTGTGGGCTGGCATCTATGGGGTCATATAGAGTTGGACATGACTGAAGTGACTTAGCAGCAGCAGCAGCAGCATCACATGTCAAATCAGAGACAGCTCTCCTTGGTGAATAATGGTTAAGGCAGAAAACTTAAAGACGAAGAAACAAATGGAGACTCACAGTGCAGTTCTAATGTGCAGATCCATTAAGAACAGTTATTTGAGACCAATGTGTCAGAGGAGATTTTAATTCCGAAGATTAATTTTCTTATTCCTTCAATGTGAATACGCAAAGTCAAGAAAAATGCCTACCTTTCTCAGGAAATGGGCCTTATTTCTGGTTTCTCTTAATATCACTAGAGAATGACCTTTCCCAGATAATTAGGTTTTCCTGTTAACTGAAGTATAACATTTTACTGCATCTGAATGTTATTTAATAAAATGAACTTTGAAGTTTCTCTTCTTAATAAAATACAACTGGAATCAACTAAAACTACAATCCCCAGTGTCATAATTTTGAAAGTCAGTTGGTGTTTTGCTTACTCTCAGACAGGTGATGTTGACACTGTAGGATCTAGCGGTGAATGTTACCTACTTCAAGGAGATGTTCTGAAACATTACTTCTTTAAATAAAAGAAAAAATTTTGTGACATATTAGGACTTTTGTAATTTTAAAAAATCTTCATTACATTAGTATAATATTCTCTCTGCAAAACATTGTACTAATATGCTATTGAATTAGCAGGAATAATCACTTGTTGCAAATTTCTGCTAGGTGCTAATATTTAATGAGATTATCGCTGTCATTCTAGAATACAGTGGTGACTTCTCCAGCTGTTGAGGCCATGTAGAGAATTCTATGATGGCAGGAACCTTCTGAGTTGCACGCTCCTGTATACAAATTATGTAGAATAGGGCTTAGCACATGACTAAAGTTAATCCCGTGTTTCTTGAGCCAATGTTTTCTGTAGTTTAGCTGTCAATTTCAAATGTCCTCCACTGTTTTGTAATCTGAGTGTCTGCCGATCAGGCCTTTAACCTCTTTGTGGATCCTTTCCCTCATCTTTAGAGTGATGATCGTAGCAGTTCCTATTTCTTAGGATTACGGAGGGGAATTATTCCATTACACATGCATGCATTCATTCATTAGAATCCTGTATTGTAGATGTGCGTGTGTGCTCGGTTGCTCAGTCATGTCCGACTCTTTGCACCCCATGGACTGTAGCCCTCCAGGCTTCTCTGTCCATGAGATTTCCCAGGCAAGAATACTGGCATGGGTTGCCATTTCATCCTCCAGGGGATCTTCCTGACCCAGGGATCGAACCCGGGTCTCTTGCATCACCTGCATTTGCACGTGGGTTCTTTACTCCTGAACCATCTGGGAAGTTCCTTATTGCAGATAGAAGTGTTAAAATTATTCAACATTTTATTCATCATTATTGAATAGCTTAGGTTGCTCTCTCAAATGCCACGGGGAAAGCAGAATGCATGATCCTCCTACCACTAAGGTGCTGTGGGGGGTTGTGCAGTAAAGGCTTTGGATGGTTAGAGAGCTGCTGGTGTCACAGTAACATGGAGACATTTATCTTCCTTGTCGTCACTGGACCTCTTTCTGTTCTACTCTCTTGGTACTTGCTGCTAACTGCCCTAGCTCTGAACCATTTTTCCATTCTTTCAGACTCCTTTCCTCTGATCTCCTAGGGTCTGCTGTTTTTCCTTGCTTCTCATTTGTCTCTTTCTGGTGTTTTCATCGTTATTATATGCCAATCCCTTGCACTCCAATGCAGCATACTGCCAGAAACTCAGTCTCCAGATAATTGAGGTCATCTTGTATATAAGTCCTTTGGAGATTCTTAGATGATGCCTCCTGGCTTTAGTTAGATGAGCTGGTAAATCTTTATAGTGCTATCTGAGTGTGGGCTAACACCAGGCTACTAGCATATCATATAATTAAATGGTTTCTCCATATTTTAACAGCCAGATGCTGTAATGAATCTTGAAGATGGTGCATACAGACACACCAATTGATTTCTTAATGCATTTTTTATGGTAGCCATAGCAGGAGGCTGAAACTGAGTGCAGTTCCTGACTGAGTGCATCTGATGTCATTAAAACATAAGAGGATTAATGAATAAGCAGTATATAAAATTCTAAAACTCAACATGACAAAATTGAATAATATAAACATCATAATATATTTATACATCCTTATTGCCTTACTACTAATGAAAACTATTATCAGGCAGTGTCTTGTTTATTCTGCAGAATTACAGGGCTAAAAGTTGTCTGACAGAATAAAAGTTGCCTAATACTTTGAGAGATTGATTTTCAGTGTGCACACTCCTCTTAATCTATCTCTCCATCTCTTTTACTTAAATGGAAAATTGATAGAAGTAAGCTGGGAAGTGAGATTTAAAATGAGTGCTTGCATAACAAAGAAAGTGCCCCAAAATGTCCACCAGTGAGTATACAACAAAACTATTAGTAAAAATTTTATCTCATTTGAACTTACATTTTGAAGTAATTAAAAGTAAGTGCAATATTAACATGCTAATATATCTACATAGTTTATAATAAAAAACATTTACATGGTAGTGTATATTATTTTTCCTGATGGCATGCACTATCAAAAAGATTCTGAGATCAATAAAGTGGGGATAATTGAAAATTACAATATGTTGTTGATATGCAGTAGTCATTCTGAAGTTTGTTCTGAGTTTCCATTATCATGTATATGCTCTTGCTTCTGGACCTGACTTCTGTAGAGGTGAATAAGTAAAATATTAACGGGACCACAGGGGAGGAAAAAACTGTAGCGGGATCATCAAAACAGATATGCAGATGACACCACTCTTACAAAGAATCTCTTGATGAAAGTGAAACAGGAGAGTGAAAAGGCTGGCTTAAAACTCAACATTTAAAAAACAAAGATCATGGCATCTGGTCCCATCATTTCATGGCAAATCGATGGAGAAACAATAGAAACAGTGACAGATTTTGTTTTCTTGGGCTCTAAAATCTCTGCAGATGGTGACTGCAGCCATGAAATCAAAAGACGCTTGCTCCTTGGAAGAAAAACTGTAACCAACCTAGGTAGCATATTAAAAAGCAGAGACATTACTTGGCCAACAATCTGTCTAGTGAAAGCTATGGTTTTTCAAGTGGTTATATATGGATGTGAGAGTTGGCCCATAAAGAGAGCTGAGCACCAAAGAATCAATGCTTTAGAACTGTGGTGTTGGATAAGGCTCTTGAGAGTCCCTTGGACTGCAAGGAGATCAAACCAGTCAATCCTAAGGGAAATCAGTCCTGAATGTTCATTGGAAGGGCTGATGCTGTAGCTGAAGCACAATACTTTGGCCTCCTGACATAAAGAACTGACTCATTAGAAAAGACCCTGATGCTGGGAAAGATTGAAGGCAGGAGGGGAAGGGGATGACAAAGGATGAGATGTATGGATGGCATCACTGACCTGATGAACGTGAGTTTGAGAAAGCTCTGGGAGTTGGTGATGGACAGGGAAGCCACTGAATTAGACAATCATCAGTTTATAAATCCATCTCATTTGGATAACATGGTTATGATAGATGTATACACGGATGGTTCATAGATAGTTGACTGATAATGAGATGGATTTATAAATAGATGATTAATCAGTTCAGTTCAGTCGCTCAGTCATGTCCGACTCTTTGCAACCTCATGGATTGCATCATGCCAGGCCTCCCTGTCCATCACCAAATCCCGGAGCTTGTGCAAACTCATGTCCATTGAGTCAGTGATGCCATCCAACCATCCCATCGTCTATCATCCCCTTCTCTTCTGCCTTCAATCTTTCCTAGCATCAGGGTCTTTTCCAATGAGTCAGTTTTTCACATCAGGTGGCCAGAATATTGGAGTTTCAGCTTCAGCATCAATCCTCCCAATGAACATTCAGGATTGATTTCCTTTAGGATTGACTGGTTAGATCTCCTTGCAGTCAGAGAGACTCTCAAGAATCTTCTCCAACACCGTAGTTCAAAAGCATCAGTTCTTCAGTGCTCAGCTTTCTTTATAGTCCAACTCTCACATCCATGCATGACTACTGGAAAAACCACTGCTTTGGGTAGATGTACCTTTGTTGGTAAAGTAATGGCTATGCATATTACTATGTTGTCTAGGTTGATCTTGTATAATTGTTGTTTCCAACATGTGGTTCTTAGGTGTGCCCTGCTCATCTGTAAGCATCCAGAAGAGGGGGTAAGGACCAGGAGCCTGTGCATGGGTGGATTTCACTGTCTAGCTCTAGGTCTGGGACCCCATGTCTCCAGGAGCAGTGCAACTAGGACCATGGCCAAGTCTAACTGAGGGGCACACAGAGAAGTGCTGTCTGCTTCTGTGTCAAAGAAATAGATGGACAGTGAGCCTATCTTTGCCACAAATCTTTCTAAATACAATTAAAATTAAATGCAGGGTCTCATGGGATTGATTTTGTAAAATCAAATTTATCATAGGACAGACAGATTGCCTAAATACAAAGTAATTTTCCATAACCATTTTAATGTATGTGATAGCATTTTTGTAGTCCATTAACTTTTAACCCTGGGCAAAAGAAGAGCAACGTTGGGATTATTTCTGACTGCTGGAAACTGATGCAGTGGGCTTTCCAGGCAGCTCAGTGGTAAAGAACTCACGTGTTAAGGCAGGAGACATGGTTTCAATGCCTGGCTTGGGAAGATCCCCTGGAGAAGGAAATGGCAACCTAGCCTAGTATGCTTGCCTGGGAAATCCCATGGACAGAGGAGCTTAGTGGTCTAGAGTCCATGCAGTTGCAAAGAGTTGGGCACAACTAAGCAACTGAGCACCCACAACTGATATAAGAACCTCCTTAGACATACTTTAGGGAATAAAGTGTACTGTACAAAGGACTGACATTTTTCAAAAATAATGGTATTTTGATTTTTTAAAAAAATAGGAATAGAAAATTAAGTTGGTGGTAAAAACATGGGCCTTTTATTTAGGTAAGTATTTCCTTCTGTTTTTCAAACTCTCTTTTCTCTGAATTGCTTGGCTTCTTTTCATAAGATGAACCTTTCTCTATTTGAGTCACAAGGTGGTGTTAAAACTCACATTGATAACAACATTAGGAAGCAAATGGAATTTAGTAAAAATTAGGAATTTCTCTGAGACCATAGGGTAAAGAATCTCCTTGCAAGACAGGAGACCTGGGTTTGATCCCTGGGTCATGAAGATCCTCTGGAGAAGGGAATGGCAACCCACTCCCTTGACTGGAGAATCCCACACACAGAGGAGCCTGGTGGGCTACAGTCCATGGGCTTGCAAAGCTGGACATGATTGAGTGATTAAGCACACAGGAATTTCTCAGAAAAAATAATTAAAACAACTCTGAAGGAAAAAAAAAAAAAAAGCAACTGCTACTAAATTCAAACAAATAGTGGTAAATTTCAAAATAAAATAGGAATGGATTATAGATTATGAGAAACAGAAGAGGGAAATTCCTAGGAATGTAGCTGATTATTAAAAATGGAATTGATTATTTTAGAGATGTCTACTGAAACAAGAATAAAACCCAGATAATATTTAAACTTCATTTAAATCAAATAGTTTCTGAATTTATTATCATGTTTTGCTTTTCAGATGAAGTTGACCTAGTGGCAGTAAAAAGTGTCTAATTCTACCCCATAATTCTAAAGCATGTTACTAGAGAATACCATTGCAGTTGGACAGAAAAACAGAGAGATTACAATAGGCCAACTTTCTTTAAGAAAAAGTCATGGAAGTTATCCATATTTCATTATTTTTGTTTCTCTTACAGAAAAAAGTACAATATGCTTACAACTTACTCCTTTAATCATCTAAAAGGGATATAATACTTTAAATAAATATTCACTTGCATTTTGAGGTTACTTGATGATGCTGATAAGGAAGAAAGTAATAAACATTTTAAGATATCTGCATTTCTTTCTAAATATGGGAAAATGTAAAAGGAAGAACAAATGTTAATACTTGACTATATAATTTTAGCTGTTTACAGTAATAAGATAATCTTGGATAGTATCATTTAATTCACATGATTTCTTAAAACCCACCCTCATGAAGTTTATTTTTAGTTTAGAGTGTCTAGTGACTTAATTCTCTGAACTTGTAAGTTCATTAGTAATTATACAACTAACATTTTTTGATGATTTATATGTAACCATTGGATTTTTAGCTCATAGTATTTTTTTAAAAAAAGAACAAAATATCTCTCATTTTCTTTAATATTCAACTTAAAATTCACTCCCTCTTAGGACCATTATCATCTAATCCATTCATCTGAGAATTAATACTTTTCCATTTTATTCATCAATGTTTCAAGTAATTTGCCCAATAAATCAAGGAATTTTGCCTTGTCCTATCTGTTGTGAAAGTGTTAGTCTCTCAGCCATGTCAGACCCTTTGTGATGCTATGGACTGTAGCCCACCAGGCTTCTCCGTCCATGGAATTCTCAAGGCAAGAATATTGAGTGGGTTGCCATTTCCTCCTCCAGGGGATCTTTCTGACACAGGGATCAAACCTGGGTCTCCTGAATTGCAGGCAGATTCTTACCATCTGAGCTATCAGGGAAGACTGATGTCTCCCTGTAATAACACTCTACCTGTCATAATACTCTTTAATGATTTTTCCATTAATGTCTGTCACATATATATAAGGACTGTGGCAATGAGGCATAAAAGATATAGTACAATAATCAAAGCCTGTTTTTATTTTGTTTTATCGTATGTTAGCTTGAACACATGAATTCTACTCTCCTAGATTTTTAAGCACACAGCACAATGCTGATCTTATGGGCACACTGTCACTCAGCACCCCAATGACTGATAAATTCCCAAGTCCTAGCTGCTGGTAGAATATGAAAATGCCCAACAGAAACAAACTGGATACTGTGTTCAACCCAAGGCTTCACAACTGCTTTCCCTTCTATAAGAAGAATGTTCTTTGGGATATTGGAAAAGAAAAATAGTTCTTCTCACTTCCCACACAAGAATATGGGATATAAAATGTCTCCCCAGCTGCTTCTAATATATAACATATCTGAATGGATAGTTAGTTCAGTTGCTCAGTCCTGTCTGACTCTGTGTGACTTCATGGACTGCAGCACACCAGGCCTTCCTGTCCATCACCAACTCCCTGAGCTTGCTCAAACTCATATCCATCAAGTCAGTGATGCCATCCAACCATCTCATCTTCTGCTGTCCCCTTCTATTTCTGCCTTCAATCGTTCCCAGCATCAGGATCTTTTCTAGGGAGTCAGTTCTTCACATCAGGTTGCCAAAGTATTGGAGCTTCAGCTTCAGCAACAGTTCTTCCAATGAATATTCAGGACTGATTTCCTTTGGAATTGACTGATTTGATCTCCTTGCAGTCCAAGGGACTCTCAAGAGTCTTCAGAAACTTCACAGTTCAAAAGCATAAATTCTTTGGTGCTCAGCTTTCTTTATGGGCCAACTCTCACATCCATACATGACTACTGGAAAAACCATACTTTTGACTAGACAGACATTTTTGTCAGCAAAGTAATGTCTCTGCTTTTCAGTATGCTGTCTAGGTTGGTCATAGCTTTTCTTCCAAGAAGCAAGAGTCTTTTAATTTCATGGCTGCAGTCACCATCTGCAGTAATTTTGGAGCCCAAGAAAATAAAGTCTGTCACTGTTTCCATTGTTTCCCCATGTATTTGTTATGAAGTGATGGGACTGGATGCCATGGTCTTCATTTTTTGAACGTTGAGTTTTAAGCCAGCTTTTTCACTTTCATCAAAAGACTCTTAAGGTCCTCTTCACTTTCTGCTGTAAGGGTGGTATCATCTGCGTGTCTGAGGTTATTGATATTTCTCCCAGCAAAAAACAAAGAAGAAAAAGGAAAAGAACTTTCTGCCTCTGTCTACTCCTTCCTCCTGGCAACATTTTCACTTAATTGCACAATTTGATGTTTTCTTTGTGTCTCTCCACAGGTTTCTGTTCTCCTCCTTAATTTCTCAACACTAGAGTTTCTAGGAGGTTTGTCTCTTATTACAATACTATTCTGCCTTTGATGGAGGTAGTGATTCATGGTTCTTTCTTCTCAGAATGTATCTAGACTGTTACTCTTCTGACCTCCAGGGTAGCATATTAAATGCCCCACTAAACATTTCCGTTTGGGTTTCTCAGATGCATGTATAAAGAGACCTAACTGAATAGAACTCATGGTCTTTCTCAAAGCTTTTCCATAAGTCAGTAGTGGTGCCTCATCAGCCACATATGACAGTCAGAGCTCACAGCTGGCACTTCTCTCTATTTAAGACAACTGGCTTAATTTTACTAATTTTAGTGCCAGCCCTCTAACCCCACAAACCAGATAAATCTTCAACATGCCCCTCTCTTCTCTCTCTTCTTTCTTGCTTGTGGAAAGTGTTAGTTGCTCAGTCGTGTCTGACTCTTTGTGACCCCAAGGACTGTAGCCCACCAAGCTCCTTTGTCCATGAGATTTCCCAGGCAAGAATACTGAAGTGGGTTGCCATTTCCTTCTTTAGGGGATCTTCCCAATGCAGGGATCGAACCCATGTCTCCTGCATTGGTAGGCGGGTTCTTTACCACTGAGCCATCTGGGAATCCCTGAAAGTGGCCTTAAGATAATTGAAATTATAGAGACAGATTTATATCATCTCACTTCACAAAAGTCCATTATGAAAAACCAAGAACAAAGTCAAATTGTAAAGAGAGAAGACAAGGACAGCCACTCTCTACCCTGATCTCCTCCCACAACCCCCTTTTTAATTTAGCCATCACTTCACATCTCTGCTGTTCAAACAATTGTAGAAGCTGAGTAAATCTAGTCTTAGGTGCAACATTTGGATGTTATGGATCTGCATGCTTTATCAGTTTCTCTTTTCCTAAGGAGACCTTCAAGCAACAGCCTTGCTACTCCTCTGACCTAATTCAATACTGTCCTGAGGATGCTGACTTATCACAGGCCAAGGTAAGAAGCCTGAAGTCTCAGCGCTTGGTTCTAACAGTGGAGGAGACATGGTCCCCCAACCCTCTGTACCAAATGAAGGAGGTGGTCAAGGTAAATTAAAGATGTGACAAAAGTATGTCATTATGTAAATGCAAGCAAATATGAATATATGTTCTTATTTCTTCTCGCAGTCTTTTATACAAAAGGCAGTGCATTATCTAACCTGTTCTGTAACTTGCTTTTTGTCCTTAAGGATATGTTCTAGGGATCTTTCTTGTTTCTGTGTGGGACAGAGAAAGATTCTCCACTCTATTATCATAGCTTTGTAGTATTGCATCAGTGGATTGCTGTTTTCTCTTTTATTGAAACTTTATGGTCCTTTACAAAAGCACTTGAGCCATTTATAGTGTATTTTAACCTATATTACAAATAAACACAAGAAATAAGACCCAAGATGATGCACAGGAAAAAATCAATTATAATAAAGATGAAAAGAAAATCAGCACTTTTTTCTAATTCACTGTTTGTTTGTTTGTTTGTTTTTCTTATGGTCCATTTATGTTGTTGCAAATGGCAGTACTTCATTAGTTTTAATGGCTGGATAATATTCCATTGTATATATATACACCATATTTTCTTTACTTATTCATCTGCTGATGGATTATTATGTGGCTTCCAATGTGTTGGCTGTTGTAAATAGTGCTACTATAAACATTGAGGTGCATGTATCTCGTACTCTTTTATACTCTGCATGGGTGCTAAATCACTTCAGTCCTGCCTGACTATATGGGACCCCATAGACTGTAGCCTGCCAGGCTCCTCTGTCCATGTTATTCTCTAGGCAAGAATGCTGGACTTGGTTGCCATTTCCTCCTCGGGGGATCTTCCCTACCCAAGGACTGAACCCACATGTCTTATGTCTCCTGCATTGGCAGGCAGGTTATTTACTACAAGCACCACTTGGAAGCCCCCTTTATACTCTATATTTGACCAAATTCTCTGGTTCTGCCAATTTCCCAAAATATGTCTCAACTAGTCAACAATGTGCATTTCAGCTGCTACCATCCTGCTCTAAACTGTCACAGGTTCTTGCTTCCATATATATATATATATATATGTATATATGTATATATAATTTAATTCATTTCAAGTGAACTCAGTATAGATTTAAAAATAAATACTCAAAGAAACTACTCAGCTCTGCAATTTGAATCTCTGCCTGTCTGTCTTGCCTAATCTTTTTTTTTTTAATACTCACTATGTTGCATCATACTGGTTTCAATTCAGTCATAAAGACAATTTTCTCTTTTTCTTGGTTCCAGGATATCAAAAATTTGCTTTCCATCTATACCTGGAAAACCCAATCTTCAAATTATCTGTCATTTACTTGGGGAAATCTTCCTCAATCCCCTAATTTAGACTAATAATACTCAATACAGACTCTCCTGTCAACCTGTCCTGTTCTTTTCTAGCTCTCATTTATAACTGTTTAATGATGCTTTCTGCACCTGGGTTTCAATATGTATCCCTGATATTTACTATAGTTTCTGATATATAGTAGATGTGCAATAAACAGTTTTGGAATAGATTAACTAATGTACACCTAAATAAATGTGCTGGTCACTAAGTGAACACTCATGCTTTTAAAAAAAGATTTATTTCTTCTCACACCACCCAGGTCTTTTTCCTTTTACAGGGGTCAAGTTGACAGATTCCATAAATAGATGCAGTGAGATTTTGACTGAGATCTTAGTTTGTATCAGAAGTTTCTGAATGATGCAAGGATGACTACAGAGACAGAGCTCTGATGATATTATTACTAAATCCTCAGGGGAAATTCAAAGAAAGTCTTGTTCTAAGACTGAGAGCCCTGTGGCACATCTAAGTAAAGGTTCTTAAATTTTCCTAAGGTTAGAGTCTACTGGAGAGCACTGAAAAATCCCAGTCCCAGATTCCAGGTTAGATATTTTAAATCTCAATAACTCAGAGCAGGATTTGGTTTAAGCTTTATCATTTTTAATACTTTCACATAATACTACTCTGCATCTTATTTTGAGAGACAACCCTAGAATATTTTCAGTTCAGTTCAGTTCAGTCACTCAATTGTGTCCAACTCTACTACCCCATGAATTGCAGCATGCCAGGCCTACCTGTCCATCAACAAATCCCGCAGTTTATCCAAACTCATGTCCATTGAGTCGGTGATGCCATCCAACCATGTCATCCTCTGTCATCCCCTTCTCCTGCCACCTTCACTCTCTCCCAGCATCATGGTCTTTTCAAATGAGTCAGTTCTTCACATCAGGTTCCCAAAGTATTGTGGTTTCAGCTTCAACATCAGTCCTTTCAATGAACACTCAAGATTGATCTCCTTTAGGATGATTTGGATCTCCATACAGTCCAAGGGACTCTCAAGAGTCTTCTCCAGCACCAGAGTTCTAAAGCATCAACTGTTCCACACTCAGCTTTCTTTGTAGTCCAAATATCACATCCATACATGACAACTGGAAAAATCATAGCCTTGACTAGATGGACCTTTGTTGGCAAAGTAATGTCTCTGCTTTTTAATTTGCTGTCTAGGTTGATCATAACTTTTCTTCCGAGGAGTAAGCATCCTTTAATTTCATGGCTGCAGTCACTCTCTCCAGTGATTGTGGAGCACCCCTCCAAATAAAGTCAGCCACTGTTTCCACTGTTTCCCCATCTATTTCCCATGAAGTGATGGGACCAGATGTCATGATCTTAGTTTTCCTAATGTTGAGCTTTAAGCCAACTTTTTCACTCTTCTCTTTTACTTTCATCAAGAGACACTTCTTCTTCACTTTCTGCCATAAGGGCGGTGTCATCTGCCTATCTGAGGTTACTGGTATTTCTCCCAGCAATCTTGATTCCAGCTTGTACTTCTTCCAGCCCAGCATTTCTCATATAAGTTTCTCTGCATATACGTTAAATAAGCAGGGTGACAATATATAGCCTTGACATACTCCTTTCCCGAATTGGAACCAGTCTGTTGTTCCATGCCCAGTTCTAACTGTTGGTTCCTGACCTGCATACAGGTTTCTCAAGAGGCAGGTCAGGTGGTCTGGTATTCCCATCTCCTTCAGAGTTTTTCACAGTTTATTGTGATCCACACAGTCAAAGGCTTTGGCATAGTTAATAAAGCAGAAATAGATGTTTTTCTGGAACTCACTTACCTTTTCGATGATCTAGCATACGTTGGCAATTTGATATCTGGTCCCTCTGCCTTTTCTAAAAACAGCTTGAACATCTGGAAACTCACAGTTCATGTACTGTTAAAGCCTGGCTTGAGAATTTTTACTAGCGTGTGAGATGGGTACAACTGTGCAGTAGTATGAGCATTCTTTGGCATTGCCTTTCTTTGGGATTGGAATGAAAACTGACCATTTCCAGTCCCGTGGCCACTGCTGAGTTTACCAAATTTGCTGGCATATTGAGTGCAGCACTTCCACAGCATCATCTTTCAGGATTTGAAATAGCTCAACTGAAATTCCATCACCTCCACTAGCTTTGTTCGTAGTGATGCTTCCTAAGGCCCACTTTTCTTCATATTCCAGGATGTCTGGCTCTAGGTGAGTGATCACATCATTGTGATTATCTGGGTCATGAAGATCTATTTTGTACAGTTATTCTGTGTATTCTCACCAACTCTTCTTAATATCTTCTGCTTCTGTCAGGTCCCTATCATTTCTGTCCTTTATCTAGCCCATCTTTGCATGAAATGTTCCCTTGGTATCTCTAATTTTCTTGAAGAGATCTCTAGTCTTTCCCATTCTGTTGTTTTCCTCTATTTCTTTGCATTAATCGCTGAGGAAGTCTTTCTTATCTCTCCTTGCTATTCTTTGCAACTCTGCATTCAGATGAGTATATCTTTCCTTTTCTCCTTTGCTTTTTGCTTCTCTTCTTTTCACAGCTTTTGTAAAGCCTCCTCAAACAGTCATTTACTTTTTTGCATTTCTTTTTCTTCTGGATGGTCTTGATCCCTGTCTCCTCTACAGTGTCACTAACCTCCATCCATAGTTCATCAGGCACTCTGTCTATCAGATCTAGTCCCTTAAATCTATTTCTCACTTCCACTGTATAATCATAAGAGATTTAACTTACTTCATACCTGAATGGTCTAGCGGTTTTCCCTATTTTCTTCAATTTAAGCCTGAATTTGGCAATAAGGATTTCATGATCTGAGCCACACTCATCTCCCAGTCTTGTTTCTGCTGACTGTAGAGAGCTTCTCCATCTTTGGCTGGAAAGAATATAATCAATCTGATTTCATTGTTGGCCATCTGGTGATGTCCATGTGTAGAGTCTTCTCTTGTGTTGTTGGAAAAGGGTGTTTGCTATGACCAGTGCATTCTCCTGGCAAAACTCTATTAGCCTTTACCCTGCTTCATTCTGTACTCCAAAGCCAAATTTGCCTGTTGCTCCAGGCGTTTCTTGACTTCCTACTTTTTCATTCCAGTCCTTCATAATGAAAAGGACATCTTTTTGGGTGTGTTAGTTCTAAAAGGTCTTGTAGGTCTTCATAAAACCATTCAACTTCAGCTTATTCAGCATTACTGGTCAGGGCATAAACTTGGATTATCGTGATATTGAATGGTTTGCCTTGGAAACAATCAGAGATCATTCTGTCAATTTTGAGACTGCATCCAAGTATTGCATTTTGAACTCTTTTGTTGACTATGATGGCTACTCCATGTCTTCTAAGGATTCTTGCCCATAGTGGTAGATATAATGGTCATTGGAGTTAAATTCACCCATTCCAGTCCATTTTAGTTCACTGCTTCCTAAAATGTTGACATTCACTCTTGTCATCTCCTGTTTGACCGCTTCCAATTTGCCTTGATTCATGGACCTGACATTCCAGGTTCCTATGCAGTATTGCTCTTTACAATATTCGACATTGCTTTCAACACCAATCACATCCACAACTGGGTGTTGTTTTTTCTTTGGCTCTGTCTCTTCATTCTTTCTGGAGTTATTTCTCCACTGATCTCCAGTAGCATCTTGGGCACCTACCAATATGGGGAGTTCATCTTTCAGAGTTCTATTTTTTTGCCTTTTCATACTGTTCATGGGGTTCTCAAGGCAAGAATCCTGAAGTGGTTTCCCATTCCCTTCTCCAGTGGACCACATTTTGTCATTAAACAAAAAAAATTTTTCAGACCCATCCCAGGATTTACTAATTTAGCTGGACTGGAATTAAGCTAAATAATCTATATTTTGAAATCTGCCCCTGCATGTGCAAGGCAGTCTTATCCATTCCTTTGTGACTCCATGGACTGTAGTCTGCCAGGCTCCTCTGTCCATGGGATTCTCCAGGCAAGAATACTGGAATGGGTTGTCATTTCCTCCTCCAGAGGATCTTCTCAACCCAGGGATTGAACCTGCATCTCCTGAGTCTCTTGCACTGGCACACCACTGAGCCACCTGGGAAACCCAGAATCTGCCCCAGTGATTATTATATTCAGAAAAAAATTATAAATCATTGATCTATAACAATGGATCCAGTATGAAACTGCAACAATAAATTTCTTTTCTAAAAATATTGGACAGTCCACAAGCAGAGCAGCAGACCAAGATCTAGGCTTAGTGAAGAAGAATGCTCAGAGGGACCTGATTAAAATGTGGTTAAGGAGAGTCTTTGCTACCAGGGAACTACCCTAACTGCAATCATTTAAACCTATTGGAAGTTAAGAAAAACTTTATTTTTCTTACATATCAGAGCAATATATTAGATAAATTGATACTGGACTAATTTTTATGGTACATGAGTAGTACGATGTTTCTAGAGGAAGTGAAAGCAAAAATTCCCTGTCATTACTTGGTATAAATTTTTAAGGAGTACCAAGAAATTGAGATTCTATTTTCCGAAGAACTGGGACGTGAACTAAGTAAGCTGAGTGACAGTGACACTGGACCCTGTGTCGACCCAAAAACAAACAACACCTTTAATTTTCTACAATCTAAAGGAGTAACTTAGATATTTTGTGGCTGTATTTTCATAAAATCAAAATAGCACATTATTGCAGAAGAGGGACCAATTACATTGATTCATTTTTAAACATTACAAATTTTATTTGTTTTTCATTGTCCATGTCTAACTAATAAAAGGGATAAAGGTATTTTTGTTTAATCAGTTTCTTAAAAATAAAGTTTAATGACATCAATTTAATCAATTAAGATGTTTCTGATTGCAAGTAACAGATTCCCCATCCAAAGTGAGGTAAGCAATAAATTGTTTTCTTTGACTCATATAATAACAAATGACTGCAGGTAGTTTTATGATTGGTGTGACAGTTCAGCAATATTATTCAGAATCCAGTTACCATCTAGTCTCTGCTTTGCCATCTTCAAGGTGCTGAAGGGTTTCCATCCTCAGGTTTGTCAATGAGCAGTAGCAAAATGAGTGCTGAAGATCTAATGACCATCTCCAAACCTGTGGAACAGAATGAAATCTGTTTCTGGGGATTCCTGAAATATATCTCCTTTTGGACAACTTAATCACACATCTAGTAACTGGCAAGAGAGAATGACATTGCAATTACTAGTTAAGGTTAACCACAGTTTGTCACTTTCATTTGGGCACACTGGGCTTTCTAAACTGATGGAAAATGAGGAAAGGCCTTTAGAACAGAAAGGCAAACAACAGTACCTGCCACACCATGGTATACATGCCAGTTGTTCAAGGATTAAGAAGATAAAGTGTTTTTGGTCAAATTGTGAAACATTTTTCTAAATTAGAAAATTTAGAATTTTTCTGAATTAGAGAAAAAAAAACCTAACATAATCTTTTCAAAAACAGAGGAGATGGAAATAGAAGATACTCTTCTTTGGCATATGGAGATTCAATGAAATAGGAAGAAAATTTAATAATTCTCTCTCATTCATGGAATAAAAGGTACAAAATATCCACTGGATATATCAAAGATAGGAAAAGACCTTGATGTTGGGAAAGATGGAAGGCAAAAGGAGAAGGGGGAGGCAAAGGATGAGATGGTTAGATAGCGTCACCGACTAAGTGGACATGAACTTGAGCAAACTCTGGGAGATAGTAGAGGACAGGAAAGCCTGACATGCTCCAGTCTGTGGGGTTAAAAAGAGTTGGACATGACTTACTGACTCACCAATAACAACAACAAAGCTTAATTCTACATATTTTACTTGGTTGAGGATCCAAAGAAATTATATATTTTTTTCAGGATCAGGTCCAGAGTGTAGTAGAGATGTAATGTAAATATCAGCATATGGAGACAGCAATATTTTAAAGATAGATACATGTACACCCATGGTGGATTTATGTCAATGTATGGCAAAACCAATACAGAATTGTAAAGTAAAATAAAAAATAAATTAAAAAAAGTAAAATAAAATATAAAAAAAATAAAGATAGAATCTTTCTTTACTGTTTATACACAAGGGAATTTAATTATTCAATACCTCATTAGATAACTGGTTAAAGAAAGACATATTAAAAATACACTCTTATGGCTGTGAAGAAAATAATGCAGATTAAAATAATAGAGGAAATATAACTTCTGTTCCTGGCATTTGTATCATATCTGTTTGAAAAACAGAAGGATAATTTTATACATATTGTATAACATATGTGATTTTAATTCTTCAAGCTAGATACACTGCCAATCTGTCTGAAAATACGTTTTCTAATCCTGAGAAAAAAATGTGTTAAGAATTTTAAGTTTCATGTAAATGGATACATAAAAATAAAAGTCATTTCTGGCACTTTGTTTTCCCTTTACTCTAAAATTTTACTTAAATAAGATGGCATCTAATTCAACAGTTCTATACATTTTTCTGGTGCCATATCTTATCAGTAGTTTGCCCACTATATTTGCACCATAATGACATCATACATAGCAAAATGTAGCATTTAAATTAAATAGTACTTTCCATGTTAACTAGTAAGATTCAGTCACTGATAGGTGGAAAAATTAAACCAAGAGAAATTAAGTGATTGCCTCAAAGTGTCATAATTAGTTCAAAGTATTTCTATAACCCCAATCAGGTTTCTTTCTTCCATTACTGTGTTGCTTTAATAAAAATTTATATGCATATATCAGTGTTTCTTTGTGCATACACATTGTTATACATGCCCTCAACATCTTTGTTTCTTTTTTTTAATTAAAGTTTGCTGAATTTTAATGAGTAGATAAATCATAAGTGTACATATACAAAGTGAATGCATCTGTTAATCAGCATCCTCATTAAGAGATTAAATATCACTAGCATCTGAAAAGACATGTTTTATTGCCCAGTCACTAAGCCCCTGCAGTAAATCACTGGCCTGGGTATTAACAATAGATTATTTTTTCCTGTTTTGGGGCTTCATATAAATGGAAGAATTTCCACATACTATTTATGTCTGGCTTCTTTAAAGTAACATAATGTCTGTGAGATTCATACATATTATGGTGTGTGATTATAGATAATTCATTTTAACCACTATCCAGTTTTTATTGAAGAAAATATCACTGAGTATTTATCCACTCTACTCCTGACAGGCATTTGAGTTAATTCCAGTGTTTGATTGTTAACTTGGTGCAGAACATTCTTGTGTGTGCCTCTTGTTACATATATATTTATGCACAAAGTTTTACTCAGTATATGCCAAAGAATGAGATTTCTGGATTGAGGAGACAGGTTGAGTTGTACTGGATGCTGCCAGACTTCAAAAGTGAGTGTAAAAACTTAGCGCTGTTTTAGAATTGTGGAGCAACTCACATTTATCATTTGATTATTGTCATTCTGCAAGTTAATTGTTCCATCATCTAATAAAAGAGAATTGTTAAATTTCCAATATAGGACTACCTTGGTTTATTGTACTTCATGCTATTCTGCTTTGAGGATATTGATGTTTTTACAAATTTCAGGTTTGTGGCAACTCTGTATCAATCAAGTGTATGGACATCCTTCTCAAATGTTTGATTCACTTGGCTCTTGCTTCATTGACTTCAAAGTGCTGCTGTTTGTTGCCATCACGGGGCTTTGATCCCTGGGTTAGGAAGATCCCCTGGGGAAGGGAATGCCAACCCACTCAAGCATTCTTGCCTGGGAAATCTCATGGACAGAGGAGCCTGGTGGGGTAGAGACCATGGGGTCACAAAGAGTTGGACAGAACAGAGCGACTAACACTTTCACTTTCAGAATTGTGTCCTCTTGAGAAGTTGACTCTTTTCTTTTTTAATTTTATTTTTTATTTATTTAATTTTATTTTTTTTTAATTTTACAATACTGTATTGGTTTTTGCTATACATTGACATGAATCTGCCTCGGGTGTACATGAGTTCCCAATCCTGATCCCCCCTCCCACCACCCTCGCCATATCATCTCTCTGGGTTATCCCAGTGCACCAGCCCCAAGCATCCTGTATCCTGCATCAAACCTACACTGGCGATTCGTTTCTTACATGATAGTATACATGTTTCAGTGCTATTCTCCCAAATCACCCCACCCTCTCCCTCTCCCACAGAGTCCAAAAGTCTGTTCTTTACATCTGTGTCTCTTTTGCTGTCTCGCATACAGAGTTATCATTGCCTTCTTTCTAAATTCCATATATATGTGTTAGTATACTGTATTGGTGTTTTTCTTTCTGGCTTACTTCACTCTGTATAATCAGCTCCAGTTTCATCCACCTCATTAGAACTGATTCAAATGTATTCTTTTTAATGGCTCAGTAATACTCCATTGTGTATATGTACCACAGCTTTCTTATCCATTCATCTGCTGATGGACATCTAGGTTGCTTCCATGTCCGGGCTATTATAAACAGTGCTGCGATGAACATTGGGGTACACGTGTCTCTTTCAATTCTGGTTTCCTCCGTGTGTATGCCCAGCAGTGGAATTGCTGGGTCATAAGGCAGTTCTATTTGCAGTTTTTTAAGGAATCTCCACACTGTTCTCCATAGTGGCTGTACTAGTTTGCATTCCCACCAACAGTGTAAGAGGGTTCCCTTTTCTCCACACCTTCTCCAGCATTTATTGCTTGTAGACTTTTAGATCACAGCCATTCTGACTGGTGTGAAATGGTACCTCAGTGTTGTCTTGATTTGCATTTCTCTGATAATGAGTGATGTTGAGCATCTTTTCATGTGTTTGTTAGCCATCCATATGTCTTCTTTGGAGAAATGTCTATTTAGTTCTTTGGCCCATTTTTTGATTGGGTCATTTATTTTTCTGGAATTGAGCTGCATATGTTGCTTGTATATTTTTGAGATTAGTT
Organism: Oryx dammah; assembly: GCF_014754425.2. Classification (NCBI taxonomy): domain Eukaryota; kingdom Metazoa; phylum Chordata; class Mammalia; order Artiodactyla; family Bovidae; genus Oryx; species Oryx dammah. Next base: position 3,102,773 of record NW_024070185.1, read on the forward strand.
TTTTGTCAGTTGCTTCATTTTCTATTATTTTCTCTCATTCTGAAGGCTGTCTTTTCACCTTGCTTATAGTTTCCTTTGTTGTGCAGAAGCTTTTACTTTTAATTGGATCCCATTTGTTTATTTTTGCTTTTATTTCCAGTATTCTGGGGGGTGGATCATAGAGGATCCTGCTGTGATTTATGTCAGAGAGTGTTTTGCCTATATTCTCCTCTAGGAGTTTTATAGTTTTTGGTCTTACGTTTAGATCTTTAATCCATTTTGAGTTTATTTTTGTGTAGGGTGTTAGAAAGCATTTTAGTTTTATTATTTTACAAGTGGTTGACCAGTTTTCCCAGCACCACTTTTAAAGAGATTGTCTTTAATCCATTGTATATTCTTGCCTCCTTTGTCGAAGATAAGGTGTCCATAGGTGTGTGGATTTATCTCTGGGCTTTCTATTTTGTTCCATTGATCTATATTTCTCTCTTTGTGCCAGTACCATACTGTCTTGATGACTGTGGCTTTGTAGTATAGCCTGAAGTGAGGGAGGTTGATTCCTCCAGTTCCATTCTTCTTTATCAATATCGCTTTGGCTATTTGAGTTTTTTTTTTTTTAATTTCCATACAAGTTGTGAAATTATTTCTTCTAGTTCTGTGAAAAATACCGCTGGTAGCTTGTTAGGGATTGCATTGAATCTGTAGATTCCTTTGGGTAGTATACTCATTTTCACTATATTGATTCTTCTGATCCATGAACATGGTATATTTCTCCATCTGTTAGTGTCCTCTTTGATTTCTTTCATCACTGTTTTATAGTTTTCTATATATAGGTCTTTTCACCACATTAACAAATTGAAAAATAAAAGCCATATGATTATCTCAATAGATGCAGAGAAAGCCTTTGACAAAATTCAACATCCATTTATGATAAAAACTCTCCAGAAAGCAGGAATAGAAGAAACATACCTCAACATAATAAAAGATAAGTTGACTCTTTTCTCATTACAAAATACTCACCTATGCCCTTGGCAATACTTCTTGCTCTCTAGTCTGCATTCTCTGATTTAACCCAGTCACTCAGAGTTTTTGTGTTTAGAATGTGTGTGGTGTATCTTTTTTACTTTATCTTCAGCCCATGTGTTTTTACATTTAATTGTGCTCCTTGGAGACAACATATAATTTGGCCCTTGTTTTCTATCCCACCTGAAAATCTATGCCTTATAAGCAAATTGTTTAATCATTTATAGTTAATAAAATTATTTATTTCTTTGTGCTTGTATTTATCATCTTGATATTTGTTTCTATTTTCTCACATTTTCTATATTGCCCTTTTTCTTCTCTTTTCCTGCCTCATTTCTGATCCATGTGTACTTTTAGATTTCATTTTACCTTTACTGGGGAATTCCTGGTAGCTCAGTGTTAAAGAATCCATCTGCAATGCAGGAGATGCAGGTTCCATTCGTGGGTTGGGAAGATCCCCTGGAGATGGGAATGGCTACCCACTCCAGTATTCTTGCCTGGGAAATTCCAAGCACAGAGGAGCTTGGCAGGCTATGGTCCATGGGTTTGCAAAAGAGTTGGACATGAGTTCGTGACTAAACCATCAACATTACTATTAATTTTCTAGGTACATATTTTTATTGTTTTAATGTTTTTTGTTGTTTAAAATATGCACTGTTTATTATAAAGTTTCAAATGAGATTACACTTCAAATATAATGTAAAAATCTATAATAGTATATCCTGTTTGCACAATCCAATTTTGTGCTGTATTTGTAGACATATTACTACATATGTCATAAAATCTAAAATAAATTGTTATTAATTTTGCTTTGAAAAGTTGAAAGAAAGGAATAAAAGTAATGGGCCCATATTTACTCTTTTTACCTGGTGGAAGTCCCTAGTAGGAAGAAAAGGTTAAGTGACTGGAAATGCCTTTGCTAATTGGGCCTCAAATAAATTAATGAGATTATTAAGAATAAGGGACCCAATCTCTGAAACACCTGTAGCTGGAGATCCAATCCTAAATAGAACCTTGTGTGTGTGTGAAGCAGTCCCCAGAAATGTCCCAAGCAATGTACAGACCTCTGGACTCTTTTATAATAAAAATTCTTACCACTCTGTGGGGAATCTCCTGACCCTTACTTAAAGCCTTCCAATATTCTAGACCAAACAGTCATGTCTGACATAGAAAGAAAGGCACCTTGCTTACATGTCACATATCTCTTCTTTATCTAAGCCTTTCCCTTTATTTAGTAAAACCTGATTTTGGGCAAGATCTCTGATTTTGTGAGTCTGACTTGACATTCTGAAACTGTGAGGTAACTCAAGGTTTAAACATGATATAATGCTCCTTTGTATATACCTACAGAAGGAAATGGTAACCCACTCCAGTATTCTTGCCTGGAGAATCCCATGGACAGAGGAACCTGGTGGGCTAGAGTCCATGGGGTTGCAAAGAGTTGGACATGACTGAGTGACTACACTTACACTTACTTACTTACAGATTAACTAAACACAATAACTTAATCTTTTTGTGTAGATCCAAATGTCTATCTTGTACTATAAGTCTATTATTGAAAAATTCTCTGAACTTCAGTTTGTTTTTAAAAGTTTTAAATTTATGATTAATTTTGCAAGATATGTTTTTCTGTGTGTTAAATTGGACACCTCATGTAAAGAGTTGACTCATTGGAAAAGACTCTGATGCTGGGACGGATTGGGGGCAGGAAGAGAAGGGGAAAACCCAGCATGAGATGGTTGGATGGCATCATGGACTCGATGGACGTGAGTCTGAGTGAACTCCAGGAGTTGGTGATGGACAGAGAAGCCTGGCGTGCTGCAATTCATGGGGTCGCAAAGAGTCGGACACGACTGAGTGACTGAACTGAACAGAACTGAAGAGTTTTTCAAGTCTGTTTTTCAACACCTTTTCCTTTTATTGTTTTCTGGTTTGCCTAATTTCTGATGAGGTCCATTGTCATTCCTGTACTTTTCCCTCTAAACTTATTTAATGTGTTTGCTTCTGGTTGTTTTTATAAGTTTTCTCCTTAACACTATATTTTATTAATTTGAATATACTCTGTGGGTTGGTGTCATTTTCTTGTGTTTATCCTTTTTTGGCGTTGCTTGGGGTTTTTTTTTTTTTTTTTTTGGACCAATATTCTCATAGTTTTTATCAACTTTGGGAAATGTTTGGTCATTTTTCCTTTGCAGATTTTACCCTCTCTGCTTCCTTTCTGAGATACATATGTTAGACCACTTAGAATCAGTTCATGTATCATTGAGTCTATTTATTTACTTGATCTATTATCTTTCTTTTTTTATTTGTCTCCATCATGCTGCTTCAATTTGCATAGTTTCTACGATTTTCTATGTCTTCAGGTTCAATGATTTTTACTTCATCCATGTATAATGTACTATTAATTCTGTCAGTGGATTTTTCACTTCAGTTACTATACACTTCATTCTACATTTTATTTCACTTGCCTTACTTCTGTATTTTCAATATCCTTCCATATTATATTCATGTTTTCCTTTAAATAGTTAAATAGCTATTTTAGTGATTATATCCTCCACTTTCATCTTTTCTTACATTTTTAAAATTTATTTATTTATTAATGAGACATAGGGAGATTCCTGTAGGAGAAGAACATTTATGAGACTGGTTATCCCAATTTCCAGCTGTTGCTTTTTCCACTGCGCCATCTGCTTCCCCTTCAAGAGTGAGAGATACATTCAAAATGAAAGATTCAGCTTGTAAGTGTATAGAAAGCATTCACTTCATCATCATTTTAAACACCATACTGCAGTTGGAAGTAAGACCTTCCTGCCTGTGGTTCTCAGCTTCCCTCTGAAGCCCTTGCAAGCCCAAGCCTGTCTGGAAATCTGCCAGTCCCATGGCATGTGGTTATTTTTAACTGCAAGGTTGGTTACAATTTGGCCAAGACCTTCACAAAGTCATTCTCAGGTTTCTTCAGACTCTTGGTTGGTGCCATCTACTGCTGGTAAATTATTGTTTCTAAATTTATCAACTCAGTCTAAAGCACCTTGTGCTTTTCCACCACATTTCCCCCCTCTAGTTGCTAGGCTCTGAAGGACTACTTTTAGCTAGGAATTTCTTTAGTGCCTGGGCTTCCCCAGTGATTCAGTGGTGAAGAATCTGCCTGCAATTCAGGAGATGCTGGGGACGTTGGTTCAATTCCTGGGTTGGGAAGATCCCCTGGAAGAGAGAATGGCAACCCACTCCAGTATTCTTGCCTGAGAAATACCATGGACAGAGGAGCCAGGTGAGTTACAGTCCATGGGGTCATAAAAAGGTTGGATAAGACCAAGCACACATGCTATGCTATTTTTCTGTAAGCACTTTATAAATATAGTCAGGGTTTATATGGGACCAAGAATGAATGTATATTGGTTAAAGACTAAGAATATTTACCTGTTGTAGTTTATATCCAGATAGGAAGTAGGGGAAAATATACTTATCCTCCCACCATGGGTTGTGGCCAAGAGGGACTGCATGCAAATAATAGTGATCTCTTACTCGTGGATGATTTTTACCACCCTCTCTGACTCAGCAGCCTTGTTATCCCCACTCTGTTTCTGAAACTGCTAGGAAAAAGATTCCTTTAATTTTTCACATGATGGTGGCAACTGATTATCCTCCTAGTTAGGGATCATGTTTTCAGACTTTTCCTAGTTTCTTATATATATATATATATATATATATATATATATAAAAATATATGTTACTGGAAGCTTACATTGATGAGGACCACAAACCAGTAGAGGCCCTCACCGGCCACCAGATCTGTCAGCACCTAATCTTAGATTCCATCCTCCAGAACTGTGGGAAAAATGTTTTGTTTAAGCAACTCTGTCTGTGCCAATTTAAAAAAAAAAACTAATTTTTATTAAAGTATAGCTGCTTTACAATGTTGTGTTATTTTCTGCTGTAAAGCAAAATGAATCAGCCATACATAAATACACTCCCAGGTGGCACAGTGGTAAAGAATTCATCGGCAATCCATATAGGCAGGGAACATGGGTTGGATCCCTGGGTTGGGAAGATCCCTTGAAGAAGGACATGGCAACCCACTCCAGTATTCTTGCCTCGAAAATCCCATAGATAGAGGAGCCTGGCTGGCTATACTCCATAGGGTCGCAGAGTCAGACACAACTTCAAAACTAAACCACGACAACACATATGTGTGTGTGTGTGTGTGTGTGATATTTATTTATATATTCCCTGTTTTTTGGATTTCCTTTCCATTTAGGACATCACAGTGCATTAACTAGAGTTCCTTGTGCTATACTGTAGGTTCACATTAGTTATCTATTTTATACATAGTATCAATAGTCTATACATATCAATCCCAATCTCCCAATTCCTCCTACCACCCCCTTCCCCCTTCAGTTCAGTTCAGTTCATTCGCTCAGTCGTGTTCGACTCTTTGCAACCTCATGAATCGAAGCATGCCAGGCCTCCCTGTCCATCACCAACTCCTGGAGTTCACTCAGACTCACGGCCATTGAGTCAGTGATGCCATCCAGTCATCTCATCCTCTGTCGTCCCCTTCTCCTCCTGCCCCCAATCCCTCCCAGCATCAGAGTCTTTTCCAATGAGTCAACTCTTTGCATGAGGTGGCCAAAGTACCTTCCCCCTTGGTATTGATAAATCTGTTTGCTATGTCTGTGTCTCTACTTCCGCTTTTCAAATAAGATCAGTCTGTGCTATTTTGTTATGATATAATGGGCTGAGATAGTGTAGAATAAGTTCTGAGGGCAGCAACAGAAAAAAACAAATCTCTAATGTCCAAATACTTTTTAAAACTCTTGGGCATTACCTTTGCTGTTGTTCCATTAACCAACCAAAACAAGTTACAGAGCCAAGCTCAGAGTCAGAAGGGGAGGATGAAGAGTCAGGGAAGGTATCAAATTAGAGGCTATTACTTCAATTATTGATCATGGGTTATTTGGATTACTAATATATTTAAGGACCTGTGCTGCACTCTTTTTCTTAGAGGAAAGTGGAATTGAGTACCCTATAGCATGCAATATAGGACTTAAATAGATCAATACAAAAAGCCTCTAATCTGTGTTATTTTCAGAAACAATTCATTTCAAAACTGTTTCCTAAAATTTGTTAACTCTGTCTTCCCACAATTCTAAACTATATATAAAATTGAAATAATTATACAGTTAAAGAAAATTACAAAAATCACCAGTGTTTAAGGGGAGAGTATAAGTGCATCATCTTCATAAATAAGAAAATTATATCAGTAAACAATGCAGAGTTGGATTTAGCAAGAACTTCATGGGAAATAGATGGGGAAGCAGTGGAAACAGTGTCAGACTTTATTTTTCTGGGCTCCAAAATCACTGCAGATGGTGATTGCAGCCATGAAATTAAAAGACGCTTACTCCTTGGAAGAAAAGTTATGACCAACCTAGATAGTATATTCAAAAGCAGAGATGTTACTTTGCTGACTAAGGTCCGTCTTGTCAAGGCTATAGTTTTTCCTGTGGTCATGTATGGGTGTGAGAGTTGGACTGTGAAGAAGCTGAGTGCCGAAGAATTGATGCTTTTGAACTGTGGTGTTGGAGAAGACTCTTGAGAGTCCCTTGACTGCAAGGAGATCCAACCAGTGCATTCTAAAGGAGATCAGCCCCAGGATTTCTTTGGAAGGAATGATGCTAAAGCTGAAACTCCAGTACTTTGGCCACCTCATGTGAAGAGTTGTCTCATTGGAAAAGACTCTGATGCTGGGAGGGATTGGGGGCAGGAGGAGAAGGGGACGACAGAGGATGAGATGGCTGGATAGCATCACTGACCCGATGGACGTGAGTCTGAGTGAACTCCGGGAGTTGGTGATGGACAGAGAGGCCTGGCATGCTGTGATTCATGGGGTCGCAAAGAGTCGGATACGACTGAGCGACTGAACTGAACTGAGGCTAAAACAATTTGGCTTAAGATTTAGTGAACAAGAATTTTTGTGTGTGAAGGGGCATTGGGAGTGTAGACTGTGATTAGAATTACATAGTTTCTTATATGATAAATTCTAAGTGCATTTTATATCACATAGACAATTTTCATCTGGATATTTTTTAATGAGGCAACAGTGAATTATCTCATGGGTTATGGAAACTCATATCAATGGAACTATTTCTGCTGATTTTATACTTCAAAAATGCAATGTCAAATATTTTTCTTACATAGCCTTTTCAAAAAGATGAAAAGTAATTCTCATTATTTATGGGAAGTATATAAACTTTATAGCTGAAACTCAAGACCTGTGATCTTTAATTATCCCTTGACCGGGGGAAAGATTCATTCTCATATAATACAGGATATAAAAAATTCTTCATATGTCACACTCATAATCTGTCCATAATTCTGTCTTTTTTACTAAAGTGGGAGACAAGCCTTCTCAAAACTTTGCTAGTTAGGAGTTAAGGTGCCTATGAATAATAGGGACTTCCACAATAATTGACATAGCTTATAACAATGACAACTAGCATTTGATACAACTTTTATGCTCCAGGTGTTTTTCTAGGATATGTGTGTGTCAGCCCTCTCAATGCCCACAGTAACCCCATCACTTAGGTGTTTTCGTAGAGCTAATTCACTCAGTCACATCTGATTCTTTGAGATGCTATGGACTGAATGCTGCCAGGCTCCTCTGTCCATAGGACTCTCCAGGCAAGGCTACTGGAGGGGACTGCCATTTCCTACTCCACGGATGTTCCAGACCCAGGGATCAAACCCTCATCTCCTGAGTCTCTTGCATTACACATAGATTTTTTTATTGCTGAAGCACCAGGGAAGCCCAACACGGGTAAACATTTAGCTGTTTTTTAAAATGTGAGACAATAGGGACAGAAGGTTACTTATTTTGCTCAAAAGTTTTATTTAAATATAAAGCTCATACACACACACACACACACACACACACACACACACACACACACACACCCTTTGATCTAATCTAATCTATTTCCAGCCCAGTGTTGATCCTTCCAGCGTTGGTACTTTCTATCATAGTCTGAGGGAGCATTTGACATTTTTCATTTTTAAATCACAAAAAGACTTTTTTTAGGATAAAATTCTATAAATGAATGAAAATAGAAGTAAAACGGGTAAACAAAAAGATGTAGCAAAATTTACATCTTTTTTTTCCCCTTGACATCTTTTTTTAATTGAACAAGATGTATCTAATCATATGCTCTATACAATAAACCCTCTACCTGGGCTTATTCCAATTACAAGCTAAGTTGCTCACATACTTATGACACATCTGTCATTTAACCTTTTGTCCCAGGTAAATAGATAAACATATTATTGATGCATTTTAAGGTTAGAGAAAGTAGTTTAATGTTTTCTAGATCAACTCCCATAAAAGATTAAAGTATATAAAGAGGCACATCTTCCACAGTGCAGGGGAGGTCTTCCATAGTCTTAATGTATATGATTTTATTAAGACCTCATCTCTACAACAATACACTCTCCTCCCAGTTACTAAGGATCAGTTTTTTATACTTACAAAACTTTTCTGATTTATTTACATGTGCCCATTATTCTTTTCCCCAAGACATTGCAACTCCAACTACTTCTAATTCTTTAAGTCTCTTCTTGACAATTATCTACCCAGAGAATGAAGACTAGAAAACCTATCTCAGTGGAAAATAATAATTTGTTTCTTTTAAATTCTCCCCAAAGAAAATGAATATCACAGTATGATATTGCCATCAATAAGTTTCATTTATTTAATTGCCAGAAGGCTGACTGTAAGTTCAAAACTAATGAGTATGAGCTTAATGAATGGAGGAAAAAAATCAGAATTCATGGAAGTTTTATGTCAATTAAAGTTTCTAGCTTTATTGTTTAATTAAATAGAACTACTAAAAGTAAAATCAATCTGAAAGTAAGCCAAATAAGTACTGGTTAATTCAGTGCATCTTGTACATTAAAAGGATAATAATAATCCATTTGTCATTGCCCTGTTCCTCTCTTATAGAAGAAATATGTCAGCATGAGAGTTAAATCAATAATGAGATGATAGAAAGCAGATACTAGCATATTTGATGTCTTTGAAATAGGCTGCTAAGATGATCCCATTTCCCTCACACAAAAAAATGTAAATATCTGACATAGATACCTCTGCTAACTCTCTTCAAAATTTTACCTGAAAAATGGGTTATAAATAGGCTTTAGAAGGCATAGAACAGACACTAAATAAAAGGAGTATCTAACCCTTGGGTTCTGCTTCCATTTATCTTCAATGAATCTCTTTTATTCAATAATACAGAATCTAGGAATTACTCATGTGTTTAGTTGTTGAGTCATGTCCAACTCTCTGCGGCCTTTGGACTGTAGCTTGCCAGGCTCCTTTGTCCATTGGGCTTTTCAGGCAAGAATACTGGAGTGGGTTACCTTTTCCTCCTCCAGGGGATCTTCCCAACCCAGGAGTCAAACCCACAACTCTTGTGTCTCAACATTGGCAGGTGGATTCTTTACCACTAGCGCCGCCTGGGAATTACTTATATAGGATAATTATCATCAGACACAGAAATGATGCTGAAAAATAGTTTGGTAACTGATTGTTTTTTCTGTCTCTAAATTTCTCTCTTTTTCAGAGATATCATACCCAGACATCAATTAATAAGAATAAACTCTGTTTTGAGAGAATTAGTAACATCTGGTAGATCCAACTCAGCCTTAGGATGGAATATACTATTGGCAAACAACTCAAGAAAGTTGGGTGTCACAGATGCAGTGCTCTCTGAAGGAAATAAAACATAAAACAGGTAAAACTGTATCAAACAGTGTATCTGAAGTCACATAATAGACAAAGTGACTAATGGTGGTAGAAACCAGAACAGAGGTTCCTTGAGGAAGGAGGCTGATGAGAAGGGGAGCAGGCAGTTATCTGGGGTAGCTGTAATGTTAATAGCTTGATAGGAGTGTCTGCATTTGTCAAAATGGATTAGATTTATTATCTGTGCATGATAATGTATGTGCATCATTTGTTGTTATTGCTGTTTAATCGCTTAGTCACATCTGACTCTTTGCAACCCCATGTACTGTACCACACCAGGCCCCTTTGTCCATGGGATTTCCCAGGCAAGAATACTGGACTGGGTTGCCATTCCCTCCTCTGGGGGGAACCTTCCCAACCCAGGGATAGAACCCATGTCTCCTGCAATGGCAGGCGAATTCTTCACCACTGAGCCACCTGGGAAGCCCCGTGATCACCATACCTCCACATGTAACATATAAACTTGGATACACAACAGAATACTTAATGCTTTTGTTTTGACACCCTCTGAGTGAGGAAGTGGGCATTCTAGAATGGAGGTTTGCAGAGGAAAGACTTCATCCTTACTGGTTCCATATTAACTACAGTATTCATCTTTTATTTCTATTTAGGCAAGATTATCCCATTTATGGGCTTCCCAGGTTGCTCAGTGGTAAAGAATCCACCTACAAATGTAGGAGAGACAGGTTGAATCCCTGGGTCTTGAAGATCCCCTAGAAAAAGAAATTGCAACCCACTCTAGACTGGTTCCAAATAAGAAAAGGAGTACATCAAGGCTGTATATTGTCGCCCTGCCTATTTAACATATATGCAGAGTACATCATGAGAAACACTGGGCTGGAGGAAGCACAAGCTGGAATCAAGGTTGCCGGGAGAAATATCAATAACCTCAGATATGCAGATGACACCATCCTTATGGCAGAAATTGAAGAAGAACTAAAGAGCCTCTTGATGAAGTTGAAAGAGGAGAGTGAAAAAGTTGACTTAAAGCTCAACATTTAAAAAACTAAGATCATAGCATCCGGTCCCATCACTTCATGGCAAATAAATGGAGAAACAGTGGCAACTTTATTTTGGAGGGCTCCAAAGTCACTGCAGATGGTGACTGCAGCCATGAAATTAAAAGACACTTCCTCCTTGTAAGGAAAGTTATGACCAACCTAGACAGCAAATTAAAAAGTAGAGACATTATTTTGCCAACAAAAGTCCATCTAGTCAGGCTATGATTTTTCCAGTAGTCAGGTACGGATGTGAGAGTTGGACTATAAAGAAAGCTGAACACAGATGAATTGATGCTTTTGAACTGTGGTGTTGGAGAAGACTCTTGAGAGTCCCTTGGACAGCAAGGAGATCCAACCAGTCCATCCTACAGGAGGTCAGTCCTGGGTGTTCATTGGAAAGACTGATGTTGAAGATGAAACTCCAATATTTGATCACTTGATGCAAAGACCTGACTCATTTGAAAAGACCCTGATGTTGGGAAAGATTGAGGGCAGGAGGATAAGGGGATGACAGGATGAGATGGTTGGATGGCATCACCAACTCAATGGACATGAGTTTGGGTAAACGCCAGAAGTTGGTGATGGACAGGGAGGCCTGGCATGCTGTAGTCCATGGGGTTGCAAAGAGTCAGACACGACTGAGTGACTGAACTGAACTGAACCAGTATTCTTGCCTGGGAAATCCCTGGGACAGAGGAGCCTGGCCGACTACAATCCTTGGGGTCGCAAAGAGTCAGACATGACTTAGAAACTGAAAAACATACATTGACATATAGCATTATTAGTTTCAAATATACAAGACAATGATTGAATATTTGTATATATCGCTAAGTGATTAGCACAGTATGTCTTTAATTAACAATAAATTTTTGATACTGTTACTACCTAGTCTTTGTGGCAAAAACTCCTATATTACATGATTCCTCTCTTACCTCTTAGGAGCAGTCTCTCAGAGCTATCTGAGATGTTGTGTCCCAGGCTTAAAAGTACTTAGTTTTGCCTGCCAAATAAAACATAACTCTCAACTTTTAGGTTGTATATTTTTTAAAGTCGACATAAGGATGAATTTTTTTTTAAAACCAAAAGATCCAGAGTTTCTTCCAGAGCATTGTAGGGAAGGAGGCTAACTTGGCAACTCTCTTGTCCCCCAGAAATAGGGACTCCTTAGCTTCCTTCACTGACTTCAAGCCCTCTGTAATGGTGTTTTATCCATTCCACTCAGGACACTTCACAACAATAAGAATTTGAACCCCTGAATGCAGCACTTTAGGCAACAACCAAGGGTAAACAGAGCTTTTCTGTATGGACAGACTAGTTGTAAATGCAGGAGGAGGACCTACTCCATGGGAGAAATGATGATCATTCCAGGCTTCTTTCATCTTTCTGTGGATGGACTGTGCTCAGTTAAGGAGGCAGATAGGAGATGGCATACCCCAGATACTCTGAGACCAATGTTACCAGGATAAATGGAATTAAAAAAAAAATTTTTTTTTTTAAAGATGTCTGGTTTCAAAACACATAAACAATGGAGCGGTGGTTTGAGAGGAGCTGTAGAGGAACAGTGAAGGGCCGGGACTCTGCTGGCAGTCTCTCTCGTTCTCCGGCTCCTCCATTTTTGGACACAGTTTTAGGCTTTTGACCTGGGCTCTCTGTGCTCAGGTTCTCCTTATGTACACTGGGTGTGAGATTAATTGTCTCAAAGGGAGAGGGTGGTCCACAGTGCCCCTTCCCTGGACATTTTCACCTCCTATTGCTGTTTCCCTACCACCAAATGAAGTCCTAGACACAGAGCATAGACTCAATAGATATGTATTATGTGATGAAATAAAGAATGCACATTAAAGGAAAAGAAAGTGTCAGTAGATATACCATCAGCCCTCAAATCTGCAGGTCCTGCATCTGTAGATTTAACCAACCGCAGATTGAAAATAGTACAAATAAAATTACAGAAAGTTCCCCAGATTTAAACCTGGTTTTGCTTTGGGTTGGCCACCATTTACATAGCATATATATATTCTTTACAACACTTTACATAGTATTTGCATTGAGTTAGGTATTGTAAGTAATATAGAGACGATTTAAAGTGTATGGAAGCATGTACAAAAGTTATTTGCAAATAGGAGGAGAATGGTTATTAAGAAATCAAAGGGAAATTGATTAAGCAGATCAGCTTTAGGAACAAGTAACTTTGGAAGGTGAGTTCCTTAAGACCATCTCTGCCCCAGTCTCCAAAAGAATGTACCCTCTTAGGAGGGTCCAGACTCCAGTGTCAGGACTGCAGCAAAATATCCTCCTGCTTGGCAAGACTCACACACCTCTCTGTCTTTAGTCTTTGTCTGCTCTACTGATTTTTCAATAAATTCAGCCTTCTGTACCTGAGGGTCTGTCTTATATGGAGTCAAGCAACTCGGATCAAAAGTGTTTGAAAAAAAAAAATTTCTAAGAAGCTCTGAAAAGCAAAAAGTGGGTTTGCTGCATGCCAGCGACTATTTACATAGTATACACATTGTATTTACAATCATTTACATAGAATTTACATTGTATTAGCTATCATACGTTATCTAGAGAGGATTTAAAGTCTATGGGAGGATGAGAGTAGGTTATTTGCAAATATGCACCATATTATACAAGGGACTTGAGCATCTGTATAACATTCATAAGGAGGTCATTAGTGATGCTAACAAGCATAATGTCAGTGTCCTAGAGAAACCAGGAACTACAAAACAGTGAAGTGGATGTATGTCAATAAAACCAAATTGGATTATTTTTTAATTTGTTAAGAATTAAAATGACTAGAGTGAGAAATAGGGTTCAGGAGGATGTTTCATGCATTATAAGGAGAAATTAAAGTGTTTTAGATACAGTAGTCACTCCAGGAATTCATTCTAAGACCCCCATGGATCCAAAAATCCACAGATGCTCAAGTCCCTTGTATTAAATGGTGCATATTTGCATATAACCTGCTCACATCCTCCCATAGACTTTAAATCATCTCTAGATAACTTATGATAGTTAATACAATGTAAATGTTATGCAAATGATTGTAAATACAATGTATACACTATGCAAATAATTACAGCATGTAGCATATTCACATTTTGATCTTTGGAGCTTCCTGGAATATTTTTTCAAATATTTTTCATCCAAGTTGCTTGAATCCAAATAAGCCAGAACCTTGGCTACAGAAGGCTGACTACTGAAAAATCAGTAGAGCAGACAAAGACTAAAGACAGAAGAGTGTGAGTCTTGCCAAGCAGGGAGGGGATATTTGCTACAGTCTTGACACTGGAGTCTGGACCCTCCTAGGAGGGTACATTCTGCTGGAGACTGAGACAGAGATGGTCTTAAGGGACTCACCTTCTATATGTACTTGATCCCATGACCTATCTGATGGATCAATTTTCCCCTGACTTCTTCATTACCATTCTCCTCCTATTTACATTCAGGCACGCTTCTCCAAGCAACATGCATATCCAAATGAAATGACAGTTCTCCATACTTGTGGTAGTACTGAAAATAATGAATGATTTGAATGTCTGGGTACTAAACTAGTCTGCAATCAGAAGGTTTTCAATTCCTCATGTTCAAAAAATTTTTGTACTACCTAATAGAACTGTCAGCTTATATAACATTAAAAAATAAATGGAATAATTGATCCCACAGGGCTTATTAGTGTATCACTTGGAAAGAGGTTCTCAGAATTTTTATTTGTAGCAGGACATAAATATAGTAATGGAACTGAAGATGTAATGACTCGTTCTAGCATGCAAATCATTAGCTTATTTTAAAGCCCCATTTTTCTAATTAAAATGCTCAACAAATATTTTCTATGTATTTAATTTTAAATTTGTCAGCTTGATTCATTTGTGGTAAGAATAACAGTGAGATAATTCAAACTAGAAAAAACGTTGACACCTAGAGACATATGGTAATAGAAAACTTAGAAAAAATAGTAACTAATTATGTCTTGTGTATGAGTATGCATTTATTACCAATTAATAAAATAATTTATGAATAAATACATTACTACAAAGTAAACTTATTTTGGAACAAAGTAATGGAAATGCAAGTTCATGATGATAAAAGGGAAATGTCAACTTTATGATTATAAACACAAGCTTGCTGATAGGATTCATCTGTATTTTGTCAAATTAAAAGACTAAGGTAGCATAATTTAAAATGTCCATATCTGCACAACATCCTAAATTCAATCTATTTTAACCATGTAAAACATATGATAAAATATTTTGATTTAAAGTTTAAATTGTTTTTAAAAAGCTTCCAGTTTAAAAGTAATTTTTAAACATTTTTTTCAGGCACATGAAAGAATCTTCTGAAACTGCTAGCATTAAGTGTTAGCAAAGTGGTTGGACAACAACAGAGATACATTCCTTGTACAGGAATAAATTATTAAGTCAGGTAGGGCACAGCACTGTGTGTAATCCAGACAGACCTGAGTCATGTGAACAGTCGTCTTCATTACTGCTCTGTAATCTAGGCTGAGGAGCAGGCATTTGTTAAAGTATTCAGAGCTCAATCGATGATGGTATCTTGTTTTTTTTTTTCTCTCTCTCTTAAGTGTTCAGAATTTAAAATTGCTTCTGCAGAGTTATAGACAAAAAGTGATTATGAGAAATCATTGCATTATTTTAGTTCTTGTTAATTAAATATAAATGAGGCCATGGCTTTTAAATCTACAAAATCACAATCTTAATTGGAATACAGGCTTACTTATTGAATTCTCATCCTTGACATACTTTAATTGATACATAACAAAATTAAAATATATCTGTGGGACACAAAGAAGTGAGCTGTTAGTTAATTGTAAAAATGAAATATCTTTCTCATCCAAACTCTTGTAATAAACTTGATGGCAAGTAGAGTACTTTATTAACTTCACGATATGTACAGAGTAAACCAATAATTAAAATACTCATTCACAGAAACAACTTATTTATATGCAGTTCTGCTTGTCAAGCTTAACAATCATTAAATTGAGAACAATACATATGAGTATTACAGCAGGGTTCACAACATGATTCAAAAACTACTATGGGATTATATAGTCATATTTAGTGTGTTTTAGATAAAACTGAGAGAAGGAGATGATTTTGGCAATATATTTTATACTTTAATCATGCTGAAGAGAAACATTGTCACATAACAATCCTCCAATATCAGACATATTTGGGAGCTTGCAAAGAGTAAGTGCAATGCATTTTCAAAAGTAATTATATTTAAACATTGTTTCATATTATTATGTACTTATATTAATGTCTTAGACCCAAAGCAGAGACTGAATAATTATTTTCTTATGGGAAATATGTTATTTAACACTTATATCGAGATAGAAGATGAAAACCTTCACAAATTAAAGAAAATGAAGATGTGTGTTCAATAAATCTAACATTTGATAATTTACCCTACCTTTGGTACACCATGTTCATCTCTCATTAGTATTTTCTATTTAGCCCAATTGATCATGAAGAAACTACACTCCAACTCATTATTCTAAGCTTACTGCAAGAAGCATTTGTTAATTTCTCCATGATGAGATATATGTGATTTGCTCTTCTAGTTCCTGTTACAGATTTAATTAATAGAATAACAACAAATATTTAGAATATAACACAGGCAGGTCCCTCTTTGCTCTAGAACAGCTACATGTGACTTAATATTCCATTGGAATTTTAGACTTGAACAGTGAGTTGTATACGTTGTGAGAATACTCAGAGTTGTCATTTAGGAAAGTTTTATTCCTACCATTCACGTTCAAGATTCATGTAGCCAGAAGACTCCCAGTATATACTTACTGGTTGATGATGTAATATTAAATTAGCTAAGTGAGATGAAACCTCAATTCTCCAATCACATCTTTAAATGAAACAATTTTTCCCAATGAACCTTAGTATATGCATAAGAAACAACAGCAACAAGAAACCCACACTACTGGTAGAAAATACTGCTTGTAATTTTACTCATAAAAATTATTTATTAAATTTAATAATATAAAAAAAACTTGTTGATTAATACACCTGTAAGATATAATTCCAGTTGAAAGGAGGTTTCTCCCAGAAGGTCTGAGAAACTGTTCTTATTGAATAATCATTTTGCAAATATCCCTGGTGAGATTAGACAATTATTTCCCTCATCTCTATGCACTTTATTTATGTTAAAATCTTTTTTGTGCTTTAAAAATATTTCAAAAAGAGAGCAAACATTTCTTCAAGTATTAGGAAGCATAATTTTTAGAATGAATGAGGTTTTTCAATCACTGTTGAATTAGTATAGCAAATTCATTTATTTTGTAGTATTTTTAGCAATTGGAAAAATAAATCATTTTCATTGATGCCTAAATAGCACATAAAATTAGAAGTTGAAGATAAACTGGGTGGAATCTTAAAAAATACACAATAGAATTTGGAAAACAAATGAGAAAACAAGGCATATAAAAAGTGAGAAAATTATTCTTTAACCTTTCAAATCCCATTGCTTGAGAAGGAATTATTGATATAAAAACAGAGGTTCTCAAACTTTGAAGTCTAAGAAATACTTTAAACTAGTCAATTTCATTAAAGTCTCCCTAGAGCTTCTGTTTATGTGGATTATATCTATTGATATTTATCATTTTAGTAATTTAAAATAGTAATTTTAAAATATTAGTATATTTAAAATAACACACTCATTAAAATTTAACATAAATATAATATTTTCATGGAATAGAAGAATATTTCTTAAAACCACACACAAATTTAACTAGAAAGGAGACTGTTTCACATTTTGTGAATCTCATTAATGTCTGATTCAACAAAATATAGTTCTATTCTCATGGCTATTGGGTTGGCCAAAATGTTCCTTTGGTCTTTAAATAAAAATAAAAGACATTTTTCATTTTCACCAAGACCTTTATTGAACAACAAATTCACCATTTTTTTCTACTATTTTCTTCTATTTTTCAAACAACTGCACAATTCTGTCTTCCCAAAATTTTTATCTTTTTGAGCAAAGTACTCGTCCACGTGACTTTTAGGGTCTTCCAGGGAGTTGGAATTTTTTCCATTAAGATAATTTTTAAATGACAGATAAATGGACATCTGATGTGCTATGTATGATGAATTCGGCAGATGCATTGGAACTTCCCAGCCAAGCTCTAACAGTTTTTGCCTGGTCACCAAAGGAACATGTGGTCTTGTGGTCTTCCTGGTGGAAGATGATGCATTTCCTGTTGACTAATTCTGGATGCTTTTTGTGGTATGCTGCTTCCAGTTAGTCTAACTGGAATCAATACTTGTTGGAATTAATCCTTTGGTTTTCTAGAAGGAGCTCATAACAGAGGACTCCTTTCCAGTGCCACTACATACACAATATCATCTCCTTTGGAAGAATATTGGCCTTTGGTGTAGTTTGTGGTGGTTCATTTCCCATGCCTCATGATTACATACATTTAGCAAGTTTCTAAGAGATTACTCTAGACAGAATTCAATGTGGTGTTTTTCTAACATTACTTTTTCATGTAATTTTCTAAGGACTATGTTTGATTACTTTGTTTGTTTGTTTTACAATATTCAGCTGAAGAATATGCATATGGCTATGTAGAGACTTGTTTATTCCTTTTAGAAATCCTATTTGTGTTCAGTGACTTTAGTACTGTTTTATTTAAAATTAAGTGAACATGTTTTGAGCAATGAAATACCATTTACTAAATTACAATTGCATTAAATTAAGCCAGCAAGTGATCCTCCTGAAACATCAGCTCTCAGTGTACACACACTAAATCCAGACTCTCTGTTTCCTAAATTAAGGTGGAAAACTTCATTACTCTCCCTAAATGCCTGCATATGTGTGGACTGCAGGCAATTTAGAGAGCAAATAAAAAAGGAAGGCACGGCTTCTTTGTCATTTTCATCTTTTCATCCGGCGGTAAAAATGTGAATTGAGGGCAATTTACAATAACATTGTCACTGCATTTGTTTCTGAAATATCCTTGCCACATTTACATGAAGCTATATGAGTAATTTTTTAAAATAAAACATGAAGATTTTCAGTATGAGCTATTCAACCTTATACAAATATTTTAACTGACATTTCTGATTTCACATTAAAACAGGTATAAATATATAGCCGTGTGCATTAGCTGTGTACCTAGGCTAATCTTGTTGGACTTTTGAAAAAAACTGGACTTACGAAAGTGCTCTCAGAATGGAAATCACACACATGTAGGGGACTTACTGTATTCTTAAATGAATATTAATTTTAAGAATTTTTATCTTTATAATTGCAGAATAGCCTGTAACTCAAAATATGATACATGGATAGACAGTACTGTTTGTAACATGCCAAAAGATTAAGCAATAGTTACTGACTATCACAGGCTTCCCAGGTGGTGCTAGTGGTAAAGAACCTGCCTGCTAATGCAGTAGACACAAGAGACGCAGGTTCGATCCCTGGGTCAGAAAGATCCTCGGGAGGAGGGCATGTCAACCCACTCCAGTATTCTTGCCTGGAGAATCCCATGGACAAAGAAGCCTGTCAGGCACAACTGAAATGACTGAGTGTGCACACACATGCACTGACTATTATATAGAAGTTTCTGAAGATGATCTTTCCTGAATTCATCTTAACATTCATTTGGCTCTTATTTTCCACAGAGATAGAATACTTTTTACTTATAACTTAAATATATGAAATTATATTTCATTATTTTAAGCTTTTCAGCAAACTTTTATGAGAGAAAACAGTCACTCAAAACAATATACTATAACCTTACCTCACCCAGGCAATACAGTGTGTATCTGTGTATGTAAGGGTATGTATTGGGCTCCCCAGGTGGCTCAGTGGTAAAGAGTCTACCTACCAATGCGGAAGATGTTGGTTCAATCCCTGGGTTGGGAAGATCCCCTGGAATAGGAATTGGCATTTCCTATAGTATTTTTGCCTGGAAATCCCATGGAGAGTGGAGTCTGGTGGACTAGAATCCATGAGGTCTCAGAGTCAGACACAATTTAGCGACTGAGCACACAGCACATGAAAACAACAATGGTATGTATTATTTATATCATAACATATTACATCATATATTAAAAGACTGATAAATCACTTTATCTCCTTAAATTGATTTCTTCAATGGGTACCCCCAAAATATAATCAATTGTATGTGTTACAAAAATTTAATATAAAAGCAAATTGCTTCCATTTTATGAACTAAACTTCAAAGCAAATTAATAAGCTCTGTGACAAAATTTCCCATACTATCTTAATCTCCAGATTTTAACTTAATAGTCCAAAACTCAATTAGCCAAAACTATATTCATCAGGCATGATTTAATTTTTTTGTTGATTTGAAAACTAAAGTTAAACCTCAAATTCGAGTTTGCCAACAGTGATATTTTTAAAAATAAGGTTTTCCAAAAGTAAGAGTTAAAGGTATAAAAATATGTTGTGAATTGATACTATCATTCTATGAAATACTGATTTTTATTAAAACCTACTTTTAAAAGGATAGATGGACTTGGCTATCAGATTTTGCATAAAACATTAGCATGATAATCAACTACAAAAAAGGAAAAACTATCTTAAATCAGCATTCTAGGAATTAGCAAAGACTTTCATTTTCTAGCTCTAAGAAACACTGTAATAAAAGAAATTACTGCTACCACAGGAAAAATAAGCATTTGAAAATTTGCATACCTACAATCCTCAAATCCTTGCTTTACTTTTTCCGGCTGGACAATAAGGAAACAGGCAGGGTGGCGGGGGGGGAGGAGCTCTACAAGAGAGAAAGGTAGGTGACTTGATTTACCCTTCATGTAAAAGCACACTAGTGGCTGCCTTCTCTGGGGACAGACCATAGCTGACTTTTGAACAACACAGTGGAGGTGGGGAGCATGGACCCTGCCTGTGTCTTCTGTACATGGGGGGAGGTCCAAGGCCCCCCACGGAGCTCAAAACCTCTCCCTGCAGGGATGGCTGTACTCCTGATTCAATCTGCCTTAACTACTGTGACCCTAATTCAATCTTTGTTATGGGTGTCAGGAGACTTCAGAAGGCATGTTCATTTAATGGGGGTCGGGAAACTTAAGGAAGTTGATAAGTATTTATTGATTGAATCAGGGTCAGGAAATCTAAGGCCTTTGGTTGGTTCGATGAATGTCAATAGGTTTATGAAGGAAGACTGATTTAATGGGGGGCACAATATTTAATGGCCCTGATTTAAATTACAGTTTGTCCTGTGTATCCATGGTTGCTCCACAGATTCAGCCAACCTTGGATCTTGTGGAACTGTAATATGTACTTTTGAAAAACATCTATAGGTAACTTGACCCACCCATTTCAAACTCCTGTTGCTCAGAGTCAACAGTAAATGCTTTCTGTTAGTAGCAGAATCATTATCTCTGAAGCTTATAGCAGAATGAGTCTGCCTTATGGGTACATAAGGACTTCCCTTGTAGCTCAGACTGTAAAGAATTTGCCTGCAATGCAGAAGACCTGGTTCAATCCCCAACCTGGGGAAGGATATGGCAACCCTATCCAGTATTCTTGTCTGGAGAAGCCCATGGACAGAGGAGCCTGGTGGGCTACAGTCCATGGGGTTGCAAAGACTTGGACACGACTGAGCAAGTAACTTTCTCAACACTAAGGGTATATATATAGATATATGCATGTATTCGTTGCTCAGTTATGTCCAACTCTTTGTGATCCCATGGACTGTAGCCTACCAGGCTTCTCCGTCCATGAGATTTCCCAGGCAGGAATACTGGAGTGGGCTGCCATTCCTTTCTCCAGATCTTCCTGACCCAAGGACCGAATTTGCATCATTTATGTCTCCTGCATTGGCAGGTGGGTTCTTTACCACTAGTGCCACCTGGGAAGATATATACGTACAAATATATAAATATATGGATGTGGGGGGATTCCTGGTGAGTCAGCAGTAAAAAGCCCTCCTGCCAGTGCAGGAGATGCAGGTTTGATCCCTGGGTCAGGAAGACTAAGGAAATGGAAACTCATTACAAGATTCTTGCCTGAAAAATCCCACTGACAGAGGTGTCTGGTAAGCTACAGTCTATGGGGTCTCAAAGAGTTAGACGTGATCAAGCAACTAAACAACAACAGTGTGTGTGTGTGTGTGTGTGTGTGTGTGTGTGTAACTGCCATGTGACATACATTATTGTCTCCAAAAATATGGGTTGCTTTATGACTGATACAGCATCTTCTGTGTATTTGCTTAGAAGATATATGATGTAAAAAAAAGAAAAAAAAAAACTCTTGGGAGTTAAGCTGCTTCATAGCTGCATCAAGGTTACTAGTGCCCTCAAAATTCTTACAGTAACTTGATACTGGGAAAGATCTTATAATTTGTGCAATGCATTTGATGTTCTGATACTTTGTGTTATATCAGGATTCTAGAAGCAAGATTGACCTTTCAGACTTTGTAGACATAATGGTTGAAACACCAAGGTGTTTCCCCTGAATATTCCACCATAACTGTGTATAAAGGCAACTTAAGGAGAGCAAAAGTTGAAAGAGAGCTTGTATTACATTACAGACCTAGGTCCTGCTTCTTTCTTATTCCTGGCTTGAATGTCAGTCAGGCAAAATTTGTATTCTTACAGAATGGAAGGCTCAATAAGCATTTACTTTGTGAAAGAGTATAGCTAAATTTCATGGTATGTTGCCATAGCCTTTGAGTTAGAACTGAAAACCTGTGAGGGCAAGTCAGTATATGATATTAAGTATGTCATAGTAGCTGCTTTTCAGAGGAAGTATTTTTGGGGGAAGTAGGGACCACTGCTATGGCACCTTAGTGACAAATGGTGTCCAGTGCATAAACCCTGATAAAATTCAAAGAACAAGTGATTCTGTGACATTCCTGGAAAATAGAGGGCTAGAGAAACCAAACAAGCAATCTAGTAATGAGAAATTCAGGGAAGTCGCTGAGTCGTGTCTGACTCTTAGCGACCTCATGGACTGCAGCCTACCAGGCTCCTCTGTCCATGGGATTTTCCAGGCAAGAGTACTGGAGTGGGGTGCCATTGTCCTCTCCGATTATTTCACAAGGTGCTGCTAATAAAGAACTTCAGAGGCTAATAAGACTTTTTGCTTATGGTAAAACTGTCATTCTCATCTAGAAAACTTATTGTGCCCTGTTCTCAAAATCAAGATGAAGAGGTCTGAGTTTACATGTGGTCTGGGCAGAAACATTCGAACATCTTACAGAGTAAATGGTAAAGGCCCTCCAGGTAGGTACTTATGACCTGTGTGTTCAGATAATAGACCATGTTGACAGACAGGAACCTTTGTCCTAAATTGAAAAATGCTATCATGTGGTGACTTTTTGGATTCGAGACTCTAAGTTCCATGAGAAAGTCGTTCACTACACCTAAAATGAAAGGTAATTATTGACATATCACTTGGCAGTAGTCATGACTGCTCTCATTACAAAAGGACATTAGAAAATTCTGAGGTCAGAAAATTCCATCATGCCCTAGAGGATGTCAAGGAGGTATTAGAATATGGAAGGTGCAGGGTTGCAGATTTCATTCTGAATGGAGGTGTTAGGGAATACACCACTGGGGCACATTGTGTGTGTGTGTTGGGGGGGGGCAGCCATTTTGTCGTATAGAGAAGGTGGTCTTCTCTGCACCTCTTGCCTTCCTGTGGGGTCAGAACCCCACCATTCTCTCCCAGCTGTGCCTTAGTAGGCTGCTTGGCTCAAACACAAGTCTTGTAAATGCTAACAACTTGTCATGGGAGGAAGGGCAAGTCTCAAGGGTGGGTGGATTCTAGACTCTATATTTAAGCTGATGATGAGTTAGTGCCAGATTAGCATTTAGACATTCAATGGCTTCACTGTACAGTCAGGCCTCTGGGCCTCTGATAAACTGGATAATAAACAAGGCTGAAGACATGGACGCAACCTAAATGTCTACCAACAGAGGAACGGATAAAGAAGACACAGTAGATACACACACACGAGTGTTAGTCATTAAAAAGAATGAAATGATGCCATTTGCGGCAACAGGGAGGGACCCAGAGATGGTCATACTGATTAAGTCAGAAATATTGTATGACGTCCCTTAAATGTGGAATCTAAAAAGAAATGAACTTATAAAACAGAAAGAGACAGAGAATAAACTTAATCGCTTCCAGGGGGAAGGATGGGGGGAAAGGATAGGTAGGAAGTTTGGGATGGTGATGCACACACTGCTATATTTAAAATGGATAACCAGCAAGGACCTTCTCTATAGCACAAGGAACTCTGCTCAAAGTTATGTGGCAGCCTGGATGGGAGAGGAGTTTGGGGGAGAATGGATACATGTATATGTATGACTGAGTCCCTTTGCTGTTCACCTGAAACTATCACAACATTGTTTGTTAATTCACTATACAAAATAAAATAAAAAGTAAAAAAAAAAAAAGAAGAAGGCTGGAAAGGATACAATTACATGATTCTTATCTTTCCCACTGGAGGCACCTCTTGAGAGTAGATTTCAGGTAAAAAATAAAAGGTAACCATGGGAGATGCATATGCTTATTAGGTTGGCTGTAATAATCATTTCACTATGCATATGGGGATCAAAACATCATCTTGTATGTTTGCTGCTAATTTGCTTCAGTCGTGTCTCATTCTGTGCGACCCCAGAGACGGCAGCCCACCAGGCTCCCCCGTCCCTGGGATTCTCCAGGCAAGAACACTGGAGTGGCTTGCCATTTCCTTATATGCAATTTTGTTTAAAATTTTACCAAAAACAAAACAAAACAAAAAAAAACCCTCTAGAGAAAACCAGATCAGATTTCCAAATCAGATTCAAGGAAGCCATCAATGTATCCAATGTCAAATGTTACAACAGCTCCTAATTATTTCAAGGATATATACTATGAACAGCTGAGAAAATAGAGTGATCCAGACCAGCTCCAGTTCTGCCCTAGGTCCTGCCTCTCACAGGTGACCTGTGCTGCTCCACCCAAGACAACACTTGAGGTCTGAATGTAGGGTTTTAGGAGTTCCTTAGAAATATTTCAGTTATGAGAGACCTCATTGTTTTCTTCTAGGATTGTTTACTTGTGTTGTCTTCTATAGACACATGATTCTTGGATTCTCTAATTTCCTGTAAACCATCTTTAGTAAGCTTTCCTGGAGATTTCCACAGATGGAGGAGCCTGGTGGGCTACAGTCCATGGGATCACAATGAGTCGGACACATCTGAGCATTCATGGATGCATCTTTAGCAAGGAGCATCCTGCTAAAGTTATTTTGAAGCTAATATCTCTTCACCTGAGAAATACCACCCCCTGAATCAATTCACCTGTAGTCCAAGTAACAAGGTGTGTCACTTTTCTTCTTTTCTTTTTGCCAGGGGCACATGCTCTGGTAAACTGAGTGAAGGGATCAAAAGCCAGCTGTTTTGCTCCTTCCTTCCTTTCATCACCTCATAAAAACTGTCTTTCATTTTGCTTGGTGCATTGTTCTAGACCTGGATGCACATTTACATGTAAACAAGTGATGCAGATGACATTCAAACCATTGTCTTTGAGAAAGTTTGTTAGTAAGTCTTCTCTAAACTGTACCAGTCACTCAGTTTTGTCAAGTTCTTTGTGACCCCATGGACTATAGCCCACCAGGCTCCTCTGTCCAGGGGATTTTCTAGGTAAGAATACTGGAGTGAGTCATCATTTCTTTCTTCAGGGGATCTTCCCAACCCAGGGATCAAACCCAACTCTCCTGCATTGTATGAAGAGTCTTGACTATCTGAGCCAAGTATTCTCTAAAGGGTAATTCTAACTTCTTTCCTTGTTGCTAAATTTAACAAGCTCTGAATGCAGCTCCATCACTCAGTGAGAAGGAAGATCTTGAGTCCTTTCCTGTCTAATTGTATAGTATCTGCTTTGAAAAGGGACTGGGGACAAATGTGAGCTAGTCTGCTGTTATGATCATGTTTGAGGGTGAAAGGTTGTTGTTGAACCACGCAAAGATGCTGGGATTCTTGGCCTTGGAGGAGAAGAATTCAATCCGGGGCCAGAGATGAGGCTTGATCACTCAGAGCTTTGTGTAATAAAGTTTTATTAAAGTATAAAGGAGATAGAGAAAGCTTCTGACACAGGCATCAGAAGGGGGTAGAAAGAGAACCCCCTTGCTAGTGTTAGCCATGGAGTTATATACTCTCTAATTACAGTTATATACTGTAATTAGTTATTACAGTGAATCAAAAGAATGTCTGGAGGTTGTAAAGACCTCACTACACCTACTCCCATAATTTACATTTTAAGATAATAGGATTAGCCAGAAGGGTTTTTTTTTTTTTTTTTTCCAGAGACTGTCTTCAAGCAGGATACATTATTGTTATATAATCCTAAGGAATGTAGAGGGGAAAAAAATGTTTGTCCTTTCTTCCTCCTTGAGAACTCCAGACCCTTCTCTCCTTGGGGACGCCTGGACTTCTTATCAATCTGCCTAGGAAATGACTTTCTTAAGGGTAAGTAGTATTTCTGCTGATCTGGAAAATCCAACCATGGAGAAGACAGATGGGTTAAAAGATGTGTGTGTACTCAATCATGTCCAGCTCTTTGTGACCCCATGGACTGTACTCCACCAGGCTCCTCTGTCTATGGAATTCTGTGGGCAAGAATAATGGAGTGGGCTGTCATTTCTTACTCCAGGGGATCTTTCTGATCCAGAGATGGAACCCGTGTCGCTTGTGTCTGCCTGCATTGGCAGGTGGGTTCTTTACCACTAGTGCTACCTGGGAAGCCCAGGAAAAAGGGGGTAGTAAATGGAAAAAAGTAGGAGATCATAGCATAGGGAAGAGGCTCTTGGAATTCTATCACAATCAGGGGCGGGCTACCATTCTATTTCCCCCCAGTGCATGAAACGCTATAACAACACTCCCACCTGTCTCATATCTGATATTAATGACCAATGTTGGGGATAACTTCTGGAGCTGTCCTGTCTGGATAAGGAAAAATAGACAATTGCTGAATTACAAGTTCATCTACAGGGTCATGTCAATAATTTTGAGTTGAGGAGTGAGAAGTCATACTCATGTGATGCTTATCAGAGTCAAAAACAGCTGGTCCACAGTATATCAGTCACATGAATTCATCTGGTTAATGAAAAGATTACCCAGAGGAAATGATACCAACCAACTAGACAGAGCAGAGGGCTGAACAACAGAGACTCGGCATTCTGGGTGACCATAAATAAAGCTGGAATGTGGAACTGCCAAGAGAGCTGCCTTAACGTGATGAAAAGCAGAGTGAAGCTGCCTGACCAGTGTTATCACCACTCATCTGTGAATGAAACACAGACTTAAAGATAGTGGAAGAGGACTCTAGATAATCACAAAAGGGTTGGATTTGGGTATGGTTTGGTGGCCAAAATTACAGGTGTTGAAAACTGAAAGTGTCAGTCGCTCAGTCGTGTCTCTTTTCGACCCTATGGACTATAGCCCGCCAGACTCCTCTGTCCATGGGATTTCCCAGGAAAGAATACTGGAGTGGGTTGCATTTCCTCCTCAAGGGGATCCTCCAGGGATGGAACCCAGATCTCTTGCATTGTAGGAAGATTCTTTACCATCTGAACCAGTAGGGAAACCCCAGTTACCATTATGTTACCTCCATTTCACTGGAATTGAAAGACTGATGGCCTTCCCAGGTAGAGATGTTATAGGAATTAGATGACTCCAGTGACAGTCTCACAAGACACAGAATGTTTTTTGGCACAGGGCAATTTGTCAAACGGTATGAGATTCATTGGTGTGTAAAGCAGTGCTGTATGTGATGGGTTGGTCAGCATTGGTCCACTGTGACCCAGTTTGTTAGGAGCTGCTCTTAGGGTGATGATCAGTTTCAATATTTTAGGTTATTCATCATTATATAAAGGACTTGAAAAGTGTCATAATGACCCAAGAGTGAGGTCTCTTCCAGGAAACAGAACACAGTTATAAAACTGATCTGGAGGGACAACATATACCTAATTGAATGAATTAACAGGATGATAACTGTGTTGGAACTTCACTTCTGTGGATAATGCTGAGAGCAGGATGGAATGCATGCAAAGTGGCTAGACTTCTAGAGAGCCAGGTTAAGGAAGAACAATGATGGGAATCTATGCTAAACCAAACATGGCAGTTTGTCACTGGACAGTGAGGTTTTCATTGTCTTCTGGATGAAAACGAAATTTATCTTATCGATGGTACAACTGGCTTTGAATGGAAAAATAAAGGAAAGAAAAACTCGTCTTAGAAATGGAGAAGGGGCAACAGAAGATGAAATGGTTGGGTAGCATCACTGAATCAATGGACATGAGTTTGAGCAAACTCTGGGAGATAGTGAAGGACAGGGAAGCCTGGTGTGTTGCAGTACATGGGGTGGCAGAATTGGAAACGACTTAGTGACTAAACGACAACAAAAGAGATGTTAGGGAGGTAGATAGTGTTGATACACTATAACAACTGAAAGCTGTCAATTGTAAACACTTGTTTTACAATGTAGTCATATTCACAAACCAGATGGAACTCAGAATTGGCAATATAATATTATTCTAGTCACCACTGTTATCACTGAGTGGTTTGGTAGGTTGGAAAGAAGTGGAAAAAGACTCTTTAAATATAAGCTGTTTAGTTCAGTTCAGTCACTCAGTCATGTCTGACTCTGTGACACCATGCACTGCAGCACACCAGGTTTCCCTGTCCACCACCAACACTCAGAGCCTGCTCACTCATGTCTACTGAAATGGTGATACCATCCAACCATTTCATCTTTTGCTGTCCCCTTTTCCTCCTGCTGTCAATCTTTCCCAGCATCAGGGTTTTATCTAATGAGTCAGTTCTTCACATCAGGTGGTGAAAGTATTAGAGCTTCAGCTTCAGAATCAGTCCTTCCAATGAATATTCAGTACTGATGTGTTTTAGGATTGACTGGCTTGATTTCCCTGCAGTCCAAGGGACTCTAAGGAGTCTTTACCAACACCACAGATTAGTTCAGTTCAATTCAGTTCAATGGCTCAGTCGAGTCTGACTTTTTGCAACCCCATGAACTACAGCACGCCAGGCCTCCCTGTCCATCACTAACTTCTGGAATTTACCCAAACTCATGTCCATTGAGTCAGTGATGCCATCCAACCATCTCATCCTCTGCCATCCCCTTATCCTCCTGCCCTCAATCTTTCCCAGCATCAGGGTCTTTTCAAATGAGTCAGCCCTTCACATCAGGTGGCCAAAGTATTGGAGTTTCAGCTTCAACATCAGTCCTTCCAATGAACACCCAGGACTGATCTCCTTTAGGATGGAGTGGTTGGATCTCCCTGCAGACCAAGGGACTCTCAAGAGTCTTCTCCAACACTACAGTTCAGAAGCATCAATTCTTTGGTGCTCAGCTTTCTTTATAATCCAACTCTTACATCCATACATGACCACTGGGAAAACCATAGCCTTGACTAGATGGAGCTGTGTTGGCAAAGTAATGTCTCTGCTTTTCAATATACTATCTAGGTTGGTCATAACTTTCCTTCCAAGGAGTAAGTGTTTTTTAATTTTATGGCTGCAATCACCATTTGCAGTGATTTTGGAGCCATATATATATATATATATATATATATACACACACACACACACATATGTGTATATATATATATATATATATATATATAGACTGCCACTGTTTCTACTGTTTCCTCATCTATCTGACATGAAGTGATGGGACTGGATACCATGGTCTTAGTTTTCTGAATGTTGAGCTTTAAGCCAACTTTTTCACTCTCCTCTTTCACTTTCATCAAGAGGTTCTTTAGTTCCTCATCACTTTCTGCCATAAGGGTGGTGTCATCTGCATATCTGAGGTTATTGATATTTCTCCCGGCAATCTTGATTCCAACTTGTGTTTCTTCCAGCCAGCCTTTCTCAAGAGGTACTCTGCATATAACTTAAATAAGCAGGGTGACCATTTACAGCCTTGATGTACTGGTTTTCCTATTTGGAACCAGTCTGTTACTTCATGTCCAGGTCTAACTGTTGCTTCCTGACCTGCATACAGGTTTCTCAAGAGGCAGGTCAGGTCGTCTGGTATTCCCATCTCTTTCAGAATTTTCCACAGTTTACTGTGATCCACATAGTCAAAAGCTTTAATGTGTCAATGATGCAGTTGTTTTTCTGGAACTCTCTTGCTTTTTGATGATCCATTGGATGTTGGCAATTTGATCTCTGGTTCCTCTAACTTTTCTTAATCCAGCTTGAACATCTGGAAGTTGATGTGGACATCTCAGTTCATGTACTGTTGAAGCTGGACTCAGAGAATTTTGAGCATTTCTTTGCTAGCCTGTGAGAAGAGTACGATTGTGCAGTAGTTTGAATACATGCTGTATTGTGTGGCAAATATTAGGTTAATATCTCCAGTATGGTTGTGGGGTATAGCAAAGTATTTGTACACTCATAAACAGAATTAAATAAACACCAGACTTAAAGTAGACCAGCGACTGATTAATGGCCTTTAGGCCAGATTTGACTGGTAATGTGTTGGTAATGTATTTTTATAGGGCCCCATGATGGCATTCCAGTTGAGCTATTTCAAATCCTGAAAGATGATGCTGTGAAAGTGCTGCACTCAAGATGCCAGCAAATTTGGAAAACTCAGCAGTGGCCACAGGACTGGAAAAGGTCAGTTTTCATTCCAATCCCAAAGAAAGGCAATGCAAAAGATTGCTCAAACTACCACACAATTGCACTCATCTTACATGCTACTAAAGTAATGCTCAGAATTCTCCAAGCCAGGCTTCAGCAATATGTGAACCGTGAACTTCCTGATGTTCAAGCTGGTTTTAGAAAAGGCAGAGGAACCAGACATCAAATTGCCAACATCTGCTGGATCTTGGAAAAAGCAAGGGAGTTTCAGAAAAACATCTATTTCTGCTTTATTGACTATGCCAAAGCCTTTGATGGTGTGGATCACAATAAACTGTGGAAAATTCTGAGAGAGATGGGAATACTAGACCACCTAACCTGCCTCTTGAGAAATCTGTATGCAGGTCAGGAAGCAACAGTTAGAACTGGACATGGAACAACAGACTGGTTCCAAATAGGAAAAGGAGTACATCAAGGCTATATTTTGTCACCCTGCTTATTTAACTTCTATTCAGAGTACATCATGAGAAATGCTGGACTGGAAGAAACACAAGCTGGAATGAAGATTGCTGGGAGAAATATCAATAACCTCAGATATGCAGATGACACCACCCTTATGGCAGAAAGTGAAGAAGAACTAAAAAGCCTCTTAATGAAAGTGAAAGAGGAGAGTGAAAAAGTTGGCTTAAAGCTCAACATTCAGAAAACGAAGATCATGGCATCTGGTCCCATCACTCCATGGGAAATAGATGGGGAAACAGTGGAAACAGTGTCAGACTTTATTTTTGGGGGCTCCAAAATCACTGCAGATGGTGACTGCAGCCATGAAAATAAAAGACACTTACTCCTTGGAAGAGAAGTTATGATCAACCTAGATAGCATATTCAAAAGCAGAGACATTATTTTTCTGATTAAGGTCCGTCTAGTCAAGACTATGGGTTTTTCCAGTAGTCATGTATGGATGTGAGAGTTGGACTGTGAAGAAAGCAGAGAACCGAAGAATTGATGCTTTTGAACTGTGGTGTTGGAAAAGACTCTTGAGAGTCCCTTGGACTGCAAGGAGATCCAACCAGTCCATTCTGAAGGAGATCAGCCCTGGGATTTCTTTGGAAGGAATGATGCTAAAGCTGAAGCTCCAGTACTTTGGCCACCTCATGCGAAGAGTTGACTCATTGGAAAAGACTTTGATGCTGGGTGGGATGGGGGGCAGGAGGAGAAGGGGACGACAGAGGATGAGATGGCTGGATGGCATCACTGACTCGATGGACATGAATCTGAGTGAACTCCGGGAGTTGGTGATGGACAGGGAGGCCTGATGTGCTGCAATTCATGGGGTCGCAAAGAGTCAGACACGACTGAGCAACTGAACTGAACTGAACTGAACTGAACTAATTATGTTTTTAAAATTCTTTAAGGGTTATTAACAAATGGGGCTTCCATGGTGACTCAGTGGGAAAGAATTTACCTGACAAAGCAGGAGACATAGGTTCTGTCCCTGTGTTGGGAAGATCCCCTAGAGAATGAAATGACAAGTCACTCCAGTATTCTTGCCAGGGAAATCCCATGGACAGAGGAGCTGGAGGGCTACAGTCCAGGGGGTTGAAAAGTGTGGGACACGACTTGACAAATAAACACACAGCCAAACAAACAGAACAAAGAAGAATATATGATAAAGACTGTCCTGCAAATGCAGTCACTATCTGTCTAAGCTAATCCATGCCTCCCATCCCCTGGGATGTCCATATCTTTATCCCCACAACCTGAGAATGTTAACTTCATGGTGTGTGGGGGGGCACTGCAGATGTGATTAAGGTTGTTAAGATGGAGAGTGTATCTGGGCTTATCCAGGTGGATCCCAGGTCACCACAAGGGCCCTTATGAGGAGGAAGCAAGAGAGATGTGAAGATGAAGGCAAGAGGCCACAGTGACCATGTGGCTTCTAGAGGCTTAAAAAGGTGAGGGGATGAACTCTCTCCTCAGGGTCTCCAAGGACCAGACCTGAAGACACCCTGATCTTAGCTCTGTTAGACTCAATTTGTACTTTTGTCCCCCCAGGACTATAGCTGAAACAAACAAACAAAAAAAAAAATAAGTGTGTTTTTTAAACTGTTATATGAGCAGTAATTTGTTACAGCAGGAGCAAGAAAGCTGACATACAAGCCCTTTTCAGAAACAGCTGGCTAGCTCCTGTGGCAGATGATGCCGAAGAGGGAAAAATATTTTGGGCAGTCTGGTGCTAGAGGTAAAGAGCCTGCCTGCCAGTGCACGAAGCATAAGAGACGTGGGTTTGATCCCTGGGTCAGGAAGATGCCCTGCAGGAGAGAATGACCACCCACTCTAGTATTCTTGCCTGGAGAATCCCATGGACAGAGGAGCCTGGAGAGCTACGGTTCATAGGATCACCAAAAGTAGAACATGGTTGAAGCAACTTAGCAAACATAGATGTACTGATTTAAACCCTCAAATAATAGAATGCCTATGGAAACACAGAGAAGGCAATGGCAACCCACTCCAGTACTCTTCCCATGGACAGAAGAGCCTGGTGGGCTGCAGTCCATGGGGTCCCTAAGAGTCGAGCACGACTGAGCGACTTCACTTTCACTTTTCACTTTCATGCATTGGAGAAGGAAATGGCAACCCACTCCAGTGTTCTTGCTTGGAGAATCCCAGGGACGGGAGAGCCTAGTGGGCTGCCGTCTATGGGGTCACACAGAGTCGGACATGACTGAAGCAACTTAGCAGCTATGGAAACAAATCCCCCAGTTAAACATTTAAATTTGACTTCAGGAAGAATGCACAGTTAAATGCCTCCATCATCATATGTATAAATTTTCAAATCACTATGGATAATAAGGGGGAAAATTATTTTTGCTGGTAAAATAACAAAAGACCTGTGAGGGGAAATGGTCAAGATGAAGAAACTTCTTAGAAGGGAATTCTACTCATGCCTGGAATTTTTTAAATTATGGTGACCCCTGGGATGTTAGCAGGCTTTATAAAATAGTACTAAAAGTAGTACTTCATTTTAAAAGAAAATACTAGAGAAAATGCTGAAAACTAATCAAGAGAAATACCTCACATGGAGATATCGAATAATGTGAGCAAAGAACTGTCAAAAAAGTTCTTAAGCACCGTGCCTGCAAACTGTTTTCCCCTTTTATGGTGGAATTGTCCTCACAAACCAACCAACTTTAATTATTTCAAGTGGATCCTGTTATCTTCTAAATGCTGCTTTCTTGCTCAGTCATTCAGTCAGGCCAATTCTTTGCAACCTGATGGTCTGTAGCCCACCAGTCTCCTCTGTCCATGGGATTTCCCAGGCAAGAATATTGGATTGTGTTGCCATTTCCTCCTCCAGGGGATCTTTCTGACCCAGAAACTGGACCTGTATCTCTGTGTCTCCTGCATTGCAGGTAGATTCTTTACCACTACACCATCTGGAAAGTCCTCATTTTTTTTTTTTTAATACTGGAGCCAAAAAATGGATAAATAGAGGAAAGGAAAGCATGTTGAGAGGCTAACAGGCAGGAAGTCCAGGGGGTCTCCAAACGGAGGAAATAGACTGTAAGTGTCAAACAATTTTTTTTTTTTTTCCAGAAGGCAATGGCAACCCACTCCAGTACTCCTGCCTGGAAAATCTCATGGATGGAGGAGCCTGGTAGGCTGCAGTCCATGGGGTCCCAAAGAGCCCGACACGACTGAGTAACTTCACTTTCACTTTTCACTTTCATGCATTGAAGAAGGAAATGGCAACACACTCCAGTGATCTTGCCTGGAGAATCCCAGGGATGGAGGAGCCTGGTGGGCTGCCGTTTATGGGGTTGCACAGAGTCGGACAACAACTAAAGCAACTTAGCAGCAGCTTCAGTCAGACATTTTTTTTTCTTCTTTTATTCTCTCTTAAGTGGCAGGAGAAAGCAAACTAGTGATGTATTTTTTCCCCTTCTCTACACAAATTTAAAAAGAGGTTTCTCTTAAAATACTGTGTTGCCATAATGATACCTGGTTCCATCTGAACTTAACTTTTCTTAAATCTCGAGTTAACCAATGCATTTTTCTTATGGAAATGTTTGTCTTAAGCTATGTTATGCATTTACTCCAAACTATGTCCTCAAGTCGTTCAGCCTAATGGCTCAGAAGAGACTTGACAAACCAGTCTGTTATACTCAGACATTGTTCTCCTAATCTACGTAAACAAAACTATTTGTATGGTAATCTCTCTTTCTACAAGATTCAAGTCCACCATTTTATGGCCCAGGATGACTCACCTAGTGCCAAGATTATCCCCAAATACATCTTGTGGGTGAAGGGCTTGGTGCCATTCTCTGAGTTTTAAGACATTCCTTTCTTTCATTAACAGACTGCTATTGGAGAAGGCAATGGCACCCCACTCCAGTACTCTTGCCTGGAGAATCTCCTGGATGGAGGAGCCTGGTGGGCTGTAGTCCATGGAGTCACTAAGAGTCGGACACAACTGAGTGACTTCACTTTCACTTTTCACTTTCATGCATTGGAGAAGGAAATGGCAACCCACTTCAGTGTTCTTGCATAGAGAACCCCAGGGATGGGGGAGCCCGGTGGGCTGCCGTCTATGGGGTTGCACAGAGTTGGACATGACTGAAGCGACTTAGCAGCAGCAGTAACTATATAACATCCAGCTAAAGACGAGCAGGTGGGTATTCTTTCTGCCCTCTTCTGACGTCTATGTCAGAAGTTTTCTCTATCTCCTTTATACTTTAATAAAACTTTATTACACAAAAGCTCTGAGCAATCAAGCCTCATTTCTGGCCCCGGATTGAATTTTCCGGAGGCCAAGAATCCTGGTGTCTTTTGTGATTCAGCAAAAACCTTTCAATGTGACAGATGTTTCATTGGACCCTGATTGAAAATACATATGTCTACAAAATATTGAAAATAACACACACACACACACACACACACACACACACACACACACACCTTCAATGGACAGTCTCTAAGCCCCATGCCTCTAGTTCCATAAAGGTTCAGAAAAACTGTTTTCCCATCTTACTGCATGCATATCCATAATTGTAATAGCAAACTCTCAGAGACCATTCAGTTCAAAGCAGGAATAAGACCAATTATGACAAAACCAGTTTTATTTCCTTCAGCCACGCCCACCCTAATGGTAATACAAGGGTTAACAAATTAATTTAGCCTTTCTAAATTAATCTGTTATATTATCTTCTATTGATCTTTTCTAATGCAAATGTCTTGCTGGCAAAATACAGTGGAGATTTGTTTGACCTCTTTATTGTTGGAGGATATGGCAATTAATTTTTAAATTGAGATTCCAATTAGCTTTCTGCTCTTGCAATATTTTACCTAAATCTTCCTTTAAAGTTCTGCTAAGGTCACCAGAAAAAGATTGTCTAAACAAGCCTTTAATAAAAGGTAGAAGTAAAGAAAACATTTCTTATGTTATGTACAAAATTGAGGTTACTCTAGGTTAACTGAATCTGATTCTTTGAAGAGATAAAGATGCTCTAAGTCACGAAGAATTAATCAAAACATTCTAATTGAAAAACAGGACCTCAGTAGTCTATTATAAAAGAGGAGAAAGTGCCAACTTAGCAAAACAAAGCAGCTAAATCTGAAAGACATTTTACAGATCACTGCAGTCATGTGTATGTGTTAGCTGCTTAGTCGTGTCTGACTCTTTGAGACCCCATGGACTGTAGCCTACCAGGCTCCTCCATCAATGGAATTTTCCAGGCAAGGGTGCTGGAGTGGGTTGCCATTACCTTCCCCTTATGAAAATGTCATTGCAGGGAAGAAGAAGAAAGCCCCAGAGAGTAAGATTTCAAAATTAG
This sequence comes from Oryx dammah, assembly GCF_014754425.2. Lineage (NCBI taxonomy): Eukaryota > Metazoa > Chordata > Mammalia > Artiodactyla > Bovidae > Oryx > Oryx dammah. The sequence continues at coordinate 3,139,014 of NW_024070185.1, forward strand.
GACCACCCTAGGAGAGCATCACCGACTCAATGGACATGAGTTTGAGTGAACTCCAGGAGTTGGTGATGGACAGGGAGGCCTGGCATGTAGTGATTCATGGGGTCGCAAAGAGTTGGACATGACTGATCGACTGATCTGAATTGAGGAGAGGCTCTGAGGAAGGCATGGAAACCCACTCTAGTATCCTTGCTTGGAGAATCCCTATGGACAAACCTGGCAGGCTACAGCCCATGGGGTCTCAAAGAGTTGGACACTACTGAGCTACTAAGCCTCTAACAGGAAGAAATTGAGCTTCCTAATTGAAGGTGGTCTGCATGTGAAATTTTCAGATGTCTGTGAAGATACTAAGATAAGGGGTGATGTCCCAGTAGTTACTACAGGGTAAATGAGAGCAAGGTTACAGACACAAGATTGGACAGAGAAGAGCTTCCTAGAGCAGGTCTAGAACAACCCCATCTAGCCTAACCATTCAGGTTAGACATTTAAAAGCACATCAAAAAGCTTTCCTCTTTCACTGCTGATCTCTCTTTCTTTTACTGACTTTGAATAAGATGAAGATGAGAGAGTGGCCAGAAAATAAGAAGAAAAAATGACAATCTGGAAATGCCCTGCTGGGCATAAATACAATCATATAACAGTCACAGGAGATGGAACTCTGATATGGCAGACTTGGTTTTTCAAATATTCAAATCCCTCAACTCAGAGGGTTTGGTACAGAGAAGGAAAAGAAGAAGGGTGGGTGTGCAAGTTCAAGGGTTCACCACTTTCACACCTCAGTCTCTCTGGGGTCATTTGTATTTACAAAATGAGGGTTGGAAATTGGATTTGAGGGTAACTTCAATTTTTCATTAATTTGGTATCTCTAAACCTATAAATTCTAGGCAAGTTTGATTGAAATGAAAGGTGTTAAGAGTTTATTATTTAAAATATTTACTTTAGAAAAGCAAAAAATCTGATATAATTTAGTTTTTAGATTGCCAACATATTTTTGATTATTCCTGTATAGATGTTCTTCTTATATCAGGCATATTTATATGTTGGCTTATAAAGAATCATGTACTTTGGACCAGATTACATATTAATCTCAGGTAAAATTCAAACATCAACATTTATTGTACAAAAGGTTAATAATTTCACAGCCAACTGGTACTTGCTGTTGTCACTGAGGCATTAAGGTAATGCTGAATTACTGTATTTCATCACTACACTGATCTTCATTTTGGCATATTCCTAATTCATGCCATTTAAGTCTAATAGGCTATATCCTTGAGAAAAATCTGAAGTCTGCAGGTTCTTCCATTTCTAAATATAAGTTAGCACAGGCTAATTTAGCATGTTTCAAGGCTGCCATATAATTCATGGTAATAGTTTTATCTCTCAGAAAGTGTCAATTCAATCTGAATAGTAAAATATATTTACTTTGTCAGGAAAAAGGATTTGAAAGCAATATGACTAGTTCATATTTCCTGGAGAAGATAGAAGTTTTAATTTACATATATTTTGAGACAATATTTATACAGGGATTTAAATGGAAAATACCATGACGTAGTAAAAGACTCTGATCTTCTGTCTTTCTTCATTTATTCCCATAACATTATACTTATCTCACTTTGGACCAATAGAACACACTCTATTACAAGGAGCTATCATATATATCTATATCTATCTCTCTATATATATATCTATCTATATCTATATCTATCTATATATATATATAGTTGTTTCTCATGCACATGGTGACTGCAGCCATCAAATTGAGAGACGCTCACTCTTTGAAAGAAAAGTTATGACCAACCTAGATAGCATATTTAAAAGCAGAGACATTACTTTGCCAACAAAGGTCCGTTTAGTCAAGGCTATGGTTTTCCCAGTAGTAATGTATAAATGCAAGAGTTGGACTGTGAAGAAAGCTGAGCGCTGAAGAATTGATGTGTTGGAACTGTGGTGTTGGAGAAGACACTTGAGAGCCCCTTGGACTGCAAGGAGATCCAACTAGTCCATTCTAAAGGAGATCAGCCCTGGGTATTCTTTGGAAGAAATGAAGCTGAAGCTGAAACTCCAGTACTTTGGCCACCTCATGCAAAGAGTTGATTCATTGGAAAAGACTTTGATGCTGGGTGGGATTGGGGGCAGGAGGAAAAGGGGATGATAGAGGATGAGATGGCTGGATGGTATCACTGACTTGATGGATGTGAGTTTGAGTGAACTCCGGGAAATGGTGATGGACAGGGAGGCCTGATGTGCTGTGATGCATGGGGTCAAAAAGATTCAGATATCTTTGTAAATTCCAGCATGTTACAAAGAATTTATTTTAAATTTAAGCTCATTATTTCTAGAATATACTGTATAATAGTTACCTGAGATGTGAAAGTATCTTCATGTGCTCGCACAGGAACCTTTAGGAGAGTAAGGAAACTCATCAAGTACTTGGATAAGCAAACATTCTTCCAGGAATTTCTACAGACTGAGCTGACTCATCTCTCTACTCAGGACCTTGTCATCTAGAAGGAAGCCTACAAGCAGACACAAAAAGCAGACTTGTGAACACAAATACAAACCACAAGATTAACATGTAGATTTAAGTGTGATGCAATTTAGGAAACAAAAAGAACAGCTGGCCAGAAATAGTTCTATATCCATCAAAGAAAACATTTTTTGTTGGCACTTATATGAAATATTTGACACATGGGAGCTGACACTTTAGACTTAAAAAATAGTCACAACCTAAAAGTTGAGAGTTGTTTTATTTAGCAGAAATTTCTAGGACTTAAGCCTGGGAGATAGCATCTCGCATCTCTAGTTGCTCCATCTCACATAAGGAGCCAGGTAATATAGAAATTTGCAACAAAATGCAGGTAATCTGAATATTATCTATCTATCTATCTATCTATCTCTATCTCTATCTCTATATCTATCTATCTATCTATCTATCTATCTATCTATCTCTATCTCTATATCTATCTATCTATCTATCTATCTATCTATCTATCTATATATATATATATATATATAGTGAATTAAAGAAAATCAGGGTCTGCCAAGTTAAGAAATTTAGCACTTTTCTATGTATGGGAAGATTCAATAATCTAGGCTTACTGAAATCATTCCTTTCATATGCTTCTCTGCTATCTGGGGCCAGTATCCTGTTTCTCACATCCTGAGCTCCCTTTGGGCTCACCATAGGGAGTGGCTGCAGCCTCATGGTGGCTGATCTTACATCTTCTTTTCCTTGCTAAGTGCCCTTAGGACTCAGGAATCCCCATACGGAGAGCTGAAATCCATGATGATTGTAACATCCTCGTTTACCAACATGAAAGCAAATATTACATTTCTCAACATATAGACTTTTCAGAGAGGGACAGGGAGATTATTTGAAATAAATGTGTCCACTTAGGAAAAATACTTATCATGTATAGATTGTACTAAATGATGCAGAGTTTGTCTGCTTGAAACTCAAGGCTGAAGTATGCTGAGCACTTAGGGCAACTAAGGTAAAAGGAAGGCGATGCAGAAGGAATAGTGAAGTCATGAATATACGGTTCTCAGAGATGACTGTGAGTCATTCTAGGTTCCAAAAAGGAGGATGACTAGGTGATATAAACACACTTATGCCTGATAAAACTTATTACTATGTACTATATATATACTATATGTATGTTAGTTTTTGTGTGTATAGATGGCATCCATAAAAGGCATTTTTGTCATTTTATAAAAACTTTTGCCTAACATATATTTATGATTACAAGTTTTAAGCCTGCAAAAGACATACTGTATTTGTGTGAAAAGAATAAATGTAAAGTTGCCTAACTGGTGATTCCAACATTCAAATGGATAGATATATACTAGATATATAATGCATGTATGTATCAACATGTAGATTTGTAAGATAGATGCATATATTCTATATGAAGTGTATATAAAAAAAAAAAAACAACTACCCCAAAAGGTAAGAATTCTATCATTTTAACTGATTATTTTAAAATAATTATAATGTAAAGAAAACACATAAGTCTGAGAACAGTACTGAAAATATTCTCATATGTTTACTACAAAAGATGACTGTGAATGTTTATGTCTCAGTATACTTTTTTGTGAGGATGTGGAACAACCAAAGAAGTGGAATGAGTGCTATGGAACAGATGTTATGAGAATTCCCAGGGCATTAAATAGTTTTAGTCTACTTTGGTTTTAGTTGCAAATATTCATCTTAACATACAAAGATCTCTAATTAGAAAACAATAGACAAAGAACTATAATCCAAGAGAAAATCTTTTTAGCAGATGTTTGTTGAGAAATTTCACTGTAGCAAATATAATAAGTCTGTAAAGGAGAAACAGTGGGGCAAAAAGTAATCAAAATCTGCATTTCTAACTTTGAAAGTTTGCAATCTTTTTGCAGTAATCCTTAAACACATCTAGACTTACTGTTTTCCAATACTATAAAGCAAAATTTTATTTTTGGAGCACTAGAGGAGAAGGGGACGACAGAGGATGAGATGGCTGGATGGCATCACTGACTTGATGGGTGTGAGTCAGTGAACTCTGGGAGTTGGTGATGGACAGGGAGGCCTTGTGTGCTGCGATTCATGGAGTCGCAAAGAGTTGGACACGACTGAGCGACTGAACTGAACTGAGACACTCTTTATATCATGTAATACACTTTAAAAAAAACTCCCTTTTAAGCCAACTTTTATTTCCCGGTAGATATATAGTTCATTGGAGAAGAAAATGGCAACCCACTCCAGTGTTCTTGCCTGGAGAATCCCAGGGATGGGGGAGCCTGGTGGGCTGGTGTCTATGGGGTTGCACAGAGTCAGACACGACTGAAGTGACTTAGCAGCAGATATATAGTTAGGCTTCGTATAAAAACTATAATTCAAAGAGATGCACTGGTTTTATCTCTAATTTGTTAATGAGTTTTCAAACTCATTATGTGACTACATAATCTACTAAATGAGGAAAGTATCAATTATAAAAAGAAAATGCATTCTAAGAAGACCATCTATAATTCAAAGGTATGCTAAAGCCTTTCAAATGCACGGTTTTAACATTTAAATTGGAAATCAATTTAAATATCTTTTTCTTAAAAATACTTGAGTTGTTAATGTTAATTTTATGATAATTTTAATTTTATATGCCTGAAACTAGGAAGTCATATTTTAGGTCACTTCATAATATTAATTAGATGTTGAAGGAAATCAGAATTTGCTGTACCAAAATATTCTACTTTGACAAAACAATTTTTTAAAATATTTACTGAGGTATAGTTGATTTACAATGTTATGTTAGTTTCAAGTGTACAAAAAAGTGAATCAGTTATACATATACATATATCCACTCTTTTTTAGATTATTTTCCCATATAGGTCATTACAGAGTATTAAGTAGACTTCCCTGTGCTATACAGTAGGTCCTTGTTAATCTGTTTTATATATAGTAGTATGTATGTCAGTTCCAGTCTTCCAATTTATCCCTCCCCACTCATCCCTGGTTTGTTTTGAGCTGAAAGCAATTAACTTTCTGCCCTTCCCCTTTCAGTAGAAAAGCAGGACACAAATTTCCCTTTGCAAAGGTGTGACTTCTTCTAGAACCAGGAAGAGGAGTATGACTCAGTCAGTGAAAACACTTTCAATTCTTTTAAATGGTGAAAGCATCAAATTGAGTCGCATAATAAACCTTACTAAATAACCCTAATCTTCCATTAGTTTCCCCCCATATATTTTACCTATCCCAATTTATTGCCGTAGAAACACAACTTTCCCTTCCTTTGTCTAATTACTGCACAATTTATTGCCCATGATTAAAATGACTTATAAGCCTCTAGATCTAACCACTTCTTTCTAGTTTCCACTTCTTTTCTGTGAGGCTCCCTGTATGCATGCAAAATGAAACTTTCTCCTGCTCACCTTTTATCAATTTGATTTGCAGACTTCAGTTACTGAACCTGAGAGGATACAGGAAATACTTCATTGTTGTTTTTACATCCTCTACAATATTAAAACATGGTGAAAAAAGTCATAATTTGAGTCGGAAATAAGGTTGGGAAACCCATAGCACACCCGTCACACTTTTCCCTATTTTCATATCTTGACTTCCAATCTCTTATTCGGAAAGAACAAATCCTCATTTTCTATTTAATCAGGAGAAAATGTGAGTGAATGCTCCCTGGGACTATAATGGGTCAGAAGAGAGTAATCTGAGATCCAGAGAAGAAGCAGAGCATACAGAACAGGCCAAACGATCCAGGTTCAAGTAGAAGGTAATGAAGTGTCCCCATATGTAATTATGACATCATGTACAGACAGGACTTGACTTACATTGTGCTGACTAAACCAGTTACAGTCTACATGACCTCACTTCCTTTTCCTGCTCACTGGGCACCTGCAATTGGCAGACGGCTCTGTGGATGTTACAGGCACATTTCTAGTTTCTTTACATCATCTAAGTAAACTTTCATAAGCTTCAGTTACCTCATCTGTAAATGTGTAATAATAGTAAGTAGCTCTTAACATTGGAGAAGGCAATGGCAACCCACTCCAGTACTCTTGCCTGGAAAATCTCGTGGATGGAGGAGCCTGATAGGCTATAGTCCATGGGGTCACTAGGAGTCGGACATGACTGAATGACTTCACTTTCACTTTTCACTTTCATGCATTGGAGAAGGAAATGGCAACCCGCTCCAGTGTTCTTGCTTGGAGAATCCCAGGAATGGGGGAGCCTAGTGGGTTGCTGTCTATGGGGTCACACAGTCGGACACAACCAAAGCAACTTAGCAGCAGCAGCAGCAGATATTAAGATTGCTATTAGAATCATGAGATCATGAATGCAAATGTAAAATATGTATATAAGGCCCAGAATGAGCAACAAATATTATTATTACTATCAATAATTTGTTTAGGTAAATGTTATATTCCTCATAATACTGGGTTGTGCAATTTGAAAGGAGGTGGGACAATTTGAAAGGCACTGAGATACTGAACTTTTTGCTAGAATTTATATCGGGAGATTTAAACACAAAGAATAAAGAGTTGGTTAACTCATTAGTCCCTCAAACCAGACTCCTGAACCTCTAATTTATGCTTCAGTGTGATTACAAACATAAGTTTGGAACCATCCTGGTTGAGTTTAAATCCCAATTACAATTCTTAGTGACATTTTAAACTTTTGGAAATGTTTTTAACATCATGAGCTCCAAATCTCTTATCTGCAAAAGTGTAACGATGATAGTACACTTGAATTAAGGTACACAAAACACTTAAATGAGTTCCATGCACTAGAGTTCAACAAATGTTTGTGCTCATCTTTAGATTTAGCAATAGTTCATCACCTTTGAAAATCATATGCCACCATTTCCATCTTTAGAGCCAGTATCTTCAGGGATACTGAAAATTCACAGGATTTATGATAAAGCAACAGAGAGAGAGCTTGAGTTGGCATCTAACTTTCATAGAGATTAGGGTGTGGACAGTGAGAAATTGAATATTGCCCGACAGAGCAGTAAACAAGGATCCCACAGTCATCAGTGACTGCAGCCACCACGAATGGTGAGCTTGTGATCCCTAAGGGAACTCAGGCAGGAAAAAATACCTGGCATCTAGCAGCCATCAGCCTGTAGCCACTCCCCACAGTGAGCCCTGAGGAAACTCAGGATGTGAAAACTCAGGATACTGGCCCAAGATGGCTGGAGGTGCAGATCAAAGGAATTATTTCAGTGAGCCCAGACTCTTGCATCTTTCCATACATAGAAAAGTGCTGAATTCCTTAACCTGACATATCTGGTTTCTTTAATTAACAATACTCTTTTGACATTCATATGACCTGTCATTCGTTGCAAAACTTCTATATAACCTGGCTCCTCCCCTCACCTCCTAGGAGCAGTTTCTCAGAGCCATCTGAAATGCTGTCTTCTGGGCTGCAGGCCTCATTTTGCCCCAAATTAAACTTAACTTGAAACACCCACATTGTGCACTTTTTATTTTTTCAACAATAGCAGCCTGTGTAGATTAAATTCAAAAGATCTCAGGTTCCTTCCTTAACCATAAACTACCAAGTTAGGTTTTGTTAAACAGTCCTTGACTATAACCAAGATTGATCCCAGACTATGCAATAATACTAAGATTAACCAGAATCCAGGTGGCAGCAACTGCAGCAATTATTACACATTTTATGAAGGAATGCCTTGATACAGATTAAAACATGGAAAATTTCCATTTTCTGAATGGCCAAAAAATCTGCCTTGTTTTGTTTTATATGTGTCTGTCATCCAGTTTTAAAATGTGTATTATTATTACTAGAGATGTGTTAGCACTGTCTTTGTTGGCTGACCTTTTTGTTTGTTAGCTTTTTTCTTTTAAAACTTTCAGTTATACTTATACAGTTTAAAACTTTCAGTTATAATTTTTATAGTAAAATAAACATTTTCCCCTTTGTATCGAAATTTTATTATTTTTAATGAGTGTGAAATTAAGCAAATAAACAGAGGAACTAATTAAATAGGGACCTCAAAATACCTGATGTGATCCATATAGCAATCATTGCACAGGAAACTGAAGAACTGCATATAGTCCTGTCCTGTCATAATTAACCATGTAAATTGTGAGCATTGTAATAAAGCCTAGGTAGGTGGCACTGGAGGTAAGTGCAGGAGACACTGCCAATGCAGGAGACATGGGTTTGATCCCTGGCTTGGGAAGATCCCCTGGAGAAGGAAATGGTAACCCACTCCAGTATTCTTGCCTGGATAATCCCATGGACAGAGGAGCCTGGTGAGCTACAGTCCATGGGGTCTCAAAGAGTCAGACACTACTGAAGCGACTTAGCACACACATAGGTTGAAATAAGGGTTTTCTTCTTCTGTTTGACCAGGAAGGAAGATGTTGAGGTCTATTTCCTGAGAAATAAATATTTTCTGCCATATCAGTAAGCAAGAATGTCACAGTCGTCAGCAATTCTGGTCCTCCAATGTGAGCTGGTGAGCCCTGAATGGACTCAGGAGGGAGAAGAACACCTGGAATCTTACAGTCGTTAAACTGCAGCCACTCCCTCCAGCAAGCCCAGGGGAGCTCAGGTTGTGAAAACTACCAGGCACTGGGCCCAGAGAGCTGAGACACATGTGAAAAGAATGATTTCAGTAAGCCCAGACTCTTACATCTCCCCATACACAGAAAAGCACTAAATTCCTTAATTTGAGATATCTGGTTTTCTTTGGTTCACAAAAATACCTTTGACATTCAGATTACCTGCCCTCTGTTGCAAACTTCTATATAACCTGGCTCCTTCCCTTGTCTCCTTGGTGGAGCTCTCTCAGGGTCAGTTGAGATGCTGTCTCCTGGGCTGGACGTCCTAAAAATACCCACCAAGTAAAACATAACTCTTAACTTTTAGGCTGTGAATATTTTTGAAGTCAACATCTCCATCTATGCAGACAGTGGGTTCCAGGGCTTTGTGCTAGTAGCCATCACTATCTGCCTCTATCTAGGGTCATCTGACTGAACAGATGACTGGTCACATCCCTTTCTGTTTTCTGAGGCTGCCAGTCTGAGATAAAAGAATCACCAGAGTCCCAACTGCCACAGAAGAACAAAGATGACTCATGTAATTGTAAACCTTCAGATGATAAAATTCCAACTGAATTTTCAGAGAACATGACAATGAATCAGAATCTTTTATTGAGACAATCACAGCTCAAACAGTAATCCAAAAAAATAACAATAAATACAACCAGTGAAAGTGCTGCAGTGAAAAGGGGAAAAAAAGGAATGAGCTTTTTTTTTTCTTCTCTGAGAACAAAGACGATAAAGAGAACAGTGAACAGGTCTGATAACTTCTATGTTTTAGTTTAACTGTTACTAATCTGTAGTCTGTAACTAAGTTTGCTTTTCTAACTCTGTATTTCTGTAAATAAATTTGCTTTCAGTTCAGTTCAGTTGCTCAGTTGTGTCCGACTCTTTGTGACCCCATGAATCGCAGCATGCCAGGCCTCCCTGTCCATCACCAACTCCCTTACTGCCCCCTAACTGGGCATGAGCTACATTTTGTACCTATTATCCTTTGCCTCTATGCTAATTACATCATATATCTGGTGCTAAACTTTACAGCACTCTCCTCAAAAACCACCCTTTTTATTTTTTTCTCTTTCTGCATTATAGAAAGAAAGCCACAGTGCAACACACAAATGACAACAGACACAACTACTGTATGGCTGGATGCCAGACCAAATTACCAGGCTCCCTGAACCCAGCCTATGACTGTTTCCGAAACAATGCAAGAGAAACAATGTAAGATCCTTACACTGTTGTAAGTCACCATTATATAAGCCCTCATCTTATATCAGTTCAGTTCAGTCTCTCAGTCATGTCCAACTCTTTGCGACCCCATGAATCACAGAACGCCAGGCCTCCCTGTCCATCACCATCTCCCGGAGTTCACTCAGACTCATATCCATCTAGTCCATGATGCCATCCACCATCTCATCCTGGGTCGTCCCCTTCTCCTCCTGCCCCCAACCCCTCCCAGCATCAGAGTCTTTTCCAATGAGTCAGCTCTTTGCATGAGGTGGCCAAAGTACTGGAGTTTCAGCTTTAGCATCATTCCTTCCAAAGAAATCCCAGGGCTGATCTCCTTCAGAATGCACTGGTTGGATCTCCTTGCAGTCCAAGGGACCCTCAAGAGTCTTCTCAAACACCACAGTTCAAACACATAAATTCTTTGGCGCTCAGCCTTCTTCACAGTCCAACTCTCACATCCATACATGACCACTGGAAAAACCATAGCCTTGACTAGACAGACTTTAGTCGTCAAAGTAATGTCTCTGCTTTTGAATATACTATGTAGTTTGGTCATAACTTTTCTTCCAAGGAGTAAGCATCTTTTAATTTCATGGCTGCAATCACCATCTGCAGTGATTTTGGAGCCCTCAAAAATGAAGTCTGACAATGTTTCCACTGTTTCCCCATCTATTTCCCATGAAGTGATGGGATCTTCATTTTCTGAATGTTGAGCTTTAAGCCAACTTTTTCACTCTCCTCTTTTACTTTCAAGAGGCTTTTTAGCTCCTCTTCACTTTCTGCCATAAGGGTGGTGTCATCTGCATATCTGAGGTTATTGATATTTCTCCCGGCAATCTTGATTCCAGCTTGTCTTTCTTCCAGTCCAGCATTTCTCATGAGGTTCTCTGCATATGAGTTAAATAAGCAGGGTGACAATATACAGCCTTGACACACTCCTTTTTCTATTTGGATCCAGTCTATTGTTCCTGTCCAGTTCTAACTGTTGCTTCCTGACCTGCATAAAGATTTCTCAAGAGGCAGGTTAGGTGGTCTGGTATTCCCATCTCTTTCAGAATTTTCCACAGTTTATTGTGATCCACACAGTCAAAGGCTTTGGCATAGTCAATAAAGCAGAAATAGATGTTTTTCTGGAACTCTTTTGCTTTCTCCATGATCCAGCGGATGTTGGCAATTTGATCTCTGGTTCCTCTGCCTTTTCTAAAACCAGCTTGAACATCAGGGAGTTCATGGTTCACATATTGCTGAAGTCTGGCTTGGAGAATTTTGAGCATTATATTACTAGCATGTGAGATGAGTGCAATTGCATGGTAGTTTGAACATTCTTTGGGATTGGAATGAAAACTGACATTTTCCAGTCCTGTGGCCACTGCTGAGTTTTCCAAACTTGCTGGCATATTGAGTGCAGCACTTTCACAGCATCATCTTTCAGGATTTGAAACAGCTCAACTGGAATTCCATCACCTCCACTAGCTTTCTTCATAGTGATGCTTTCTAAGGCCCACTTGACTTCACATTCCAAGATGTCTGGCTCGAGATTAGTGATCACATCATCATGATTATCTGGGTCGTGAAGATCTTTTTTGTACAGTTCTTCCATGTATTCTTGCAACCTCTTCTTAATATCTTCTGCTTCTCTTAGGTCCATACCATTTCTGTCCTTTGTCGAGCCCATCTTTGCATGAAATCTTCCCTTGGTATCTCTAATTTTCTTGAAGAGATCTCTAGTCTTTCCCATTCTGTTTTCCTCTATTTCTTTGCATTTGTCGCTGAAGAAGGCTTTCTTATCTCTTCTTGCTATTCTTTGGAATTCTGCATTCAGATGCTTATGTCTTTCCTTTTCTCCTTGGCTTTTCACCTCTCTTCTTTTCACAGCTATTTGTAAGGCCTTCCCAGACAGCCATTTTGCTTTTTGCATTTCTTTTCCATGGGGATGGTCTTGATCCCTGTCTCCTGTACAATGTCACGAACCTCATTCCATAGTTCATCAGGCACTCTATCTATCAGATCTAGGCCCTTAAATCTATTTCTCACTTCCACTGTATAATCATAAGCGATTTGATTTAGGTCATACCTGAATGGTCTAGCGGTTTTCCCTACTTTCTTCAATTTGAGTCTGAATTTGGCAATAAGGAGTTCATGATCTGAGCCACAGTCAGCTCCTCATCTTGTTTTTGTTGACTGTATAGAGCTTCTCCATCTTTGGCTGCAAAGAATATAATCAATCTGATTTCGGTGTTGACCATCTGGTGATGTCCACGTGTAGAGTCTTCTCTTGTGTTGTTGGAAGAGGGTGTTTGCTATGACCAGTGCATTTTCTTGGCAAAACTCTATTAGTCTTTGCCCTGCTTCATTCTGCATTCCAAGGCCAAATTTGCCTGTTACTCTAGGTGTTTCTTGACTTCCTACTTTTGCATTCCAGTCCCCTATAATGAAAAGGACATCTTTTTGGGGTGTCAGTTCTAAAAGATTTTGTAGGTCTTCATAAAACCATTCAATTTCAGCTTCTTCAGCGTTACTGGTTGAGGCATAAACTTGGATAACTGTAATACTGAATGGTTTGCCTTGGAGACGGACAGAGATCATTCTGTCGTTTTTGAGATTGCATCCAAGTACTGCATTTCGGACTCTTTTGTTGATCATGATGGCTACTCCATTTCTTCTGAGGGATTCCTGCCTGCAGTAGTAGATATAATGGTCATCTGAGTTAAATTCACCCATTCCAGTCCATTTTAGTTCACTGATTCCTAGAATGTCGACGTTCACCCTTGCCATCTCTTGTTTGACCACTTCCAATTTGCCTTGATTCATGGATCTGACATTCCAGGTTCCTATGCAATATTGCTCTTACAGCATTGGATCTTGCTTCTATCACCAGTCACATCCACAACTGGGTATTGTTTTTGCTTTGGCTCCATCCCTTCATTCTTTCTGGAGTTATTTCTCCACTGATCTCCAGTAGCATATTGGGCACCTAATGTCCTGGGGAGTTCCTCTTTTGGTATCCTATCATTTTGCCTTTTCCTAATGTTCATGGGGTTCTCAAGGCAAGAATACTGAAGTTGCTTGCCATTCCCTTCTCCAGTGGACCACATTCTGTCAGGCCTCTCCACCATGACCCGCCCGTCTTGGGTTGCCCCTCAGGCATGGCTTGGTTTCATTGAGTTAGACAAGGCTGTGCTCCTGGTGTGATTAGATTGATTAGTTTTCTGTGAGTATGGTTTCAGTGTGTCTGCCCTCTGATGCCCTCTTGCAACACTTACCATCTTACTTGGGTTTCTCTTACCTTAGGCGTGGGGTATCTCTTCACGGCTGCTCCAGCAAAGCACAGCTGCTGTTCCTTACTTTGGACAAGGGGTATCTCCTTACTGCCACCGTCCCTGACCTTCAACGTGGGATAGGTCCTCTAGACCCTCCTGTGCCTGCGCAGCCACCACTCCTTGGGTTGCTCCTCCCAGCCTCCGGCCCTGGCCTCTGGCCCAGGGTGGCTCCTCAAGGTCACTGCCCCTGGCCTTGGGCGTGAGGTGGCTTCTCCTGGCCGCCCCTGATATCGGACGCGGGGTTTCTCTTCCCGGCTGCCACTGGCCTCAGACGAGGGGTAGCTCCTCCTGGCCGCCGCCCTGAGTAGTTCCTCCTGGCTGCTGCCCTGACCTCAGACACGGGGTGTCTCCTCCTGGCTACCACTGACCTCGGATGCGGGGTAGCTCCTCCCAGCCACCGCCACTGACCTCGGAGGCAGGGCAGCTCCTCTTGGCCGTCCCTGCGCCGTCACAGCCTGGCACTCTAGGCCGCTGCCCCTGACCTCGGACATGGGGTAGCTCCTCTCGGCCGCACCTAGTGAGCCCGCTCGCAGCCACCTGTGCTTAGTGAGCCGGCTAGCAGCCACCTGCGCTTAGCTCTTCTCAGCCGCTGCCCCTGACCTCCGACGCGGGGTGTTTCCTCCCGGCCCCCACCCCTGACCTCAGACGCGGGGTAGCTTCTCCCAGCCGCCGACTCACTAAGCACAGGCAGCTGCAAGCGGGCTCATCTTATATTATACCCCAGATTTCCCATGGAAAGGAGGGACACAGTTTTGGAGGCATGAGCCAGCTATGTCTTCCTTCTGCCGGCTGAGGATTAAAGTCACCTCTCTATTTCCTCCAAACTGGCTCCACATTTTTTATTCAGCTTAGGTGGGCAGAGAAAGCCAAGATTTTGGTGGCAACAAAAGCAAGGAAATATTTTCAGGCAACAATTTAAGTAGTTTTGTTGTTCAATTCCTAAGTCATGTCTGACATCTTTGCAACCCCAACTACTGCATCATGCCAGGCTCCCCTGTCCTTCATTATCTCCTCAAATTTGCTCAAACTCACATCTATTAAGCCAGTAATGCCATCCAACCATCTCATCTTCTGTTGCCGCCTTCTTTTCCTGTTCTCAATCTTTCTCAGCATAGGGTCTTTTCCAGTGAGTTGGCTCTTTGCATCAGGTGGCCAAAGTATTGGAGCTTCAGCTTCATCATCAATCCTTCCAATGAATAATCAGGGTTGATTTCCTTTAGAATTGACTGGTTTGATCTCCTTGCTATCGAACAGACTCTTAAGAGCCTTCTCCAGCACGATACTTTGAAAGTATCAATTCTTCAGGGCTCAGCCTTCCTTATGGTCCAACTCTCACATCCATACATGACTACTGGAAAAACCATAGCTTTGACTATATGGATCTTTGTCAGAAAAGTGATGTCTCTGCTTTTAAATATACTGTCTAGGTTTGTCACAGCTTTCTTTCCAAGGAGCAAGCATCTTTTAATTTTGTGGCTACAGTCACCATCCACAGTGATTTTTGGAGTCCAAGAAAATAAAATCTGTCACTGTTTCCATTATTTCCCCATCCATTTGCCATGAAGTAATAGGACTGGATTCCATGATCTTAGTTTTTTGAATGCTGATAAAGTCTCAAAATGCTATTCAGAGTTTTCATTAAGAAAAGAGACTTAAGAAAATTTCTGTAAGAGAATACTAATTTCCATATGTTCTGGAGAATAATACACCAGTGTTGGAACTTCTCTCCTAACATTTTACTGTAAAAATGTTCAAACATGGAGAAAAGTTGGGAAATTGTTACAGTGAAGCCTTGCTTTACCCACAAACAAGATCTAAAATCACATTTTACCAGGTTTGCTTCTCACATATCTACCCTGTCTCCATCCTTTTATCTACCCACTACTCCATCTCACTTTCTGTTAACATTTCAAGTCTAAGATGTCAGTAGATTTCCTCTGAATACTTCCATATGCATACCATTGCATAGTTTTAATGTTTACTGATAGTTTTGATATAAAATTTACATAAAATAAATATTTACTGTGCTCACAGAGCTTTGACAATTATACACACATATGTATGCCTTAGAACTTACCATGAACAAACAGGGAGAGTGAATTTCAGATTTTAAATGGTTAGGAAAAACATTAAAACTAACAATGGGATTTAAGAAGCAGTATTTCAAGGTTGGAATTTTATCAGAAAATATCTCTGAAGGATTTTCTGCATCTCTGAAATTATTTTAACAACTTGACATGATCAAGAAAGGAACCATCTGGGAGAATAAGAGGATGAAGTACATGTGCCTGTTGACCAATTACCAAAATGGCAGCAGTCATGAGGGAGGCCACTGAATCCATGAATTGCAAAATAACGAGGACAAAAATATTTAACTTGCAAAATTAAGCAACTCTTTGAGAAAAATTCTCCAGATAACAGAAGAATCACTTCTCAACCTCAGAAATATAATTCAAAATAGTTCAACCTTGCCAAAATTGGTAACTAAGGGTAGTATGTGTTTTAGGAGGAGGATGGAGACTTTGGGTTCCCTAAACTTTATTTTGTGACTCCAAGCAATTCAGAGAAGTTCTTGCTAGAAACTGAGGTCCACATATTTATTAGGTGTGTTTCATATCACCCTTGTTATCACAGGCAACTTTCAACATGATTTTAAAAATTATTTTTAGAGCTATTTTAGGTTCAAAGCAAAGTTGAGGCAAAGGTACAGAAATTTGCCATATACACCCCAGCCCCTCCCAATATTAACACACCACATCAGTGGTGGACTGGTTAACAATTGATCAACTCACACTGACATGGCATAATCACCCAGAGTGCATAGTTTACCATATGGTTCACTCTTGGTGTTTTACATTCTATGGATTTGGAAAAGGGTATAAAAACATGTATTGTCATTATAGCAACATTCAGTGTAGTTCAGACTTAGTCAACATTCAGCCTTAGTTAGCTACTGATCTTTTTACTGTATTCATAGTTTTGCCTTTTCCAGGATGTCATATAGTTGGATTCATATAGTCTGCAGGGTTTGCAGGTTGGTGTTTTTTACTTAGTAATAAGTATTTAAGACTCCTTCATGTCTTTTCACCAGACGGCCAACACCAAAATCAGATTTATTATATTCTTTACAGCCAAAGATGGAGAAGCTCTATACAGTCAGCACAAACAAGACCAGGAGCTGTCTGTAGTTCAGATCATGAACTACTTATTGCCAAATTCAGACTTAAATTGAAGAAAGTAGGGCAAAGCACTAAACCATTCAGGTATGACTTAAATCAAATCCCTTATGATTATACAGTGGGAGTGAGAAATAGTTTTAAGGGACTAGATCTGATAGACGGAGTGCCTGATGAACTATGAACTTTGGAACACTGGACAGGAGACAGGGATCAAGACCATCCCCAGGAAAAAGAAATGGAAAAAAAGCAAAATGGCTGTCTGAGGAGGCCTTACAAATAGCTGTGAAAAGAAGAGAAGTGAAAAGCAAAGGAGAAAAGGAAAGATATACCCACTTGAATGCAGAGTTCCAAAGAAGAGCAAGGAGAGATAAGAAAGCCTTTCTCAGTGACCAATGGAAAGAAATAGAGGAAAACAGTAGAATGGGAAAGACTAGAGATCTTTCCAAGAAAATTAGAGATATGAGGGGAACATTTCATGCAAGTTCAGTTCAGTCACTCAGTCGTGTCCGACTCTTTGTGACCCCATGAATCGCAGCACACCAGGCCTCCCTGTCCATCACCATCTCCCAGAGTTCACTCAGATTCAGGTCCATTGAGTCAGTGATGCCATCCAGCCATCTCATCCTCTGTTGTCCCCTTCTTCTCCTGCCCCCAGTCCTTTCCAGCATCAGAGTCTTTTCCAATGAGTCAACTCTTCGCAAGTACTGGAGTTTCAGCTTTAGCATCATTCCTTCCAAAGAAATCCCAGGGCTGATCTCCTTCAGAATGGACTGGTTGGATTTCCTTGCAGTCCAAGGGACTCTCAAGAGTCTTCTCCAACACCACAGTTCAAAACATCAATTCTTCATCACTCAGCTTTCTTCAGTCTTGCAAAGATGGGCTCAATAAAGGACATAAACGGTATTGCCCTAACAGAAGCAGAAGATATTAAGAAAGGGTGGCAAGAATACACAGAAGAACTGTACAAAATAGATCTTCATGACCCAGATAATCATGATGGTGTGAGCACTCACCTAGAGCCAGACATCCTGGAATGTGAAGTCAAGTGGGCCTTTGGAAACATCACTATGAACAAAGCTAGTGGAGGTGATGGAATTCCAGTTGAGCTATTTCAAATTCTGAAAGATGATGCTATGAAAGTGCTGTACTCAATATGCCAGCAAATTTGGTAAACTCAGCAGTGGCCACAGGACTGAAAAAGGTCAGTTTTCACTCCAATCCCAAAGAAAGCCAATGCCAAAGAATGCTCATACTACCGCACAGTTGTACCCATCTCACACACTAGTAAAGCAATGCTCAAAATTCTCTAAGCCAGCTTTAACAGTACTTGAACTGTGAACTTCTAGATGTTCAAGCTGGTTTTAGAAAAGGCAGAGGAACCAGATATCAAATTTCCAACACATGCTGGATCATCGAAAAGGCAAGTGAATTCCAGAAAAAACATCTATTTCTGCTTTATTGACTATGTCAAAGCCTTTGACTGTGTGGATCACAATTAACTGTGGAAAAGTCTGAAAGAGATGGGAATACCAGACCACCTGACCTGCCTCTTGAGAAACCTGTATGCAGGTCAGGAAGCAACAGTTAAAACTGGACTGGTTAACAATTGATCAACTCACACTGATATGGCATAATCAACAGGAACAACAGACTGGAACAACAGGCTTGTTTTGCATAATCAACTGGAACAACAGACTGGTTCCAAATAGGAGAAGGAGTAAGTCAAGGCTGTATATTGTCACCCTGCTTATTTAACTTATATGTAGAGTACATCATGAGAAACATTGGGCTAGAGGAAGCATAAGGTGGCATCAAGATTGCCGGGAGAAATATCAATAACCTCAGATATGCAGATGACACCACCCTTATGGCAGAAAGTGAAGAAGAACTAAAGAGCTAGAACTAAAGAACTAAAGAAAGTCAAAGAAGAGAGTGAAAAGATTGGCTTAAATCTCAACATTCAGAAAACTAAGATCATGGCATCTGGTCCCATCACTTCATGGCAAATAGATGGGGAAACAGTGGAAACAGTGAGAGACTATTTTTCTGGGCTCCAACATCACTGCAGATGGTGATTGCAGCCACGAAATTAAGACGCTTACTCCTTGGAGGGAAAGTTTTGCCCAACCTAGACAGCATATTAAAAAGCAGAGACATTACTTTGCCAAGAAAAGTCCATCTATTCAAGGCTATGGTTTTTCCACTTGTCATGTATGGATGTGAGAGTTGGACTATAAAGAGGGCTGAGCACCATAGAATTGATGCTTTTGAACTGTGGTATTGGAGAAGACCCTTGAGAATCCCTTTGACTGCAAGGAGATCCAACCAGTCCATCCTAAACGAGATCAGTCTTGGGTGTTCATTGGAAAGTCTGATGTTGAAGCTGAAACTCCAATAATTTGGCCAACTGATGCAAGGAACTAACTCATTTGAAAAGACCCTGATGCTGGGAAAAATTGAGGGCAGGAGGAGATGGGATGACAGAGGAAGAGATGGCTGGATGGCATCACCGACTCAATGGACATGAGTTTGGGTAGGCTCCGGGTGTTGGTGTTGGACAGGAAAGCCTGGCGTGCCGTAGCTCATGGGGCTACAAAGAGTTGGACATGACTGAGCAACTGAACTGAACTGAACTGACATGTCTTTTCATGACCTGATAGCTCATTTCTTTTCAAAGCTGAAGGTAGCACAATTTATTTATCCATTCACGTACTGAAAGATGTCTTCTAAGTTTTGGCAATTATGAATAAAGCTGCTATAAACATCCTTGTTCATTTGTCTTGGTGTGCGTATAAATTTTGAACTCCTTTGGGTAAAGTTCCAATCACAATTTCTGAACTGTATAATAAAACATTTAATTTTATAAGAAACCACCACACTGGCTGTACCATTTTACTTTCCCACCATTGTGAAGGAAAGTTCCTGTTGCTCAGCATTGTTGCCCACATTTGATATTTTCCATTGTTCCAGATTGTGGTTATTCTATTAGATATGTGGTGGTTTCTGAGTGTTGGCTTGTTTTGCATTTTCCTAATCTCTGACTTATGATGTGGATTTTTTTATATGCTTGTTTGGTCTCTGTGTATCTTCTTTACTGAGAGGGCTTTGAACAAAGCTTTGTTTATTTCGTTGTACTGAGCCTCAGTTGTTGTGTGTGGGCTTTCTCTAGTTGGTGGCACGTCGAGGCTACTCTGTCTTGTGTTGTGTGGGCTTCTCCTGGCAGTGGCTTCTCGTGTTGTGTAACACAGAATCTAGAGCTTGCAGGCTTCAGTAGCTGTGGCTCATAGACTCAGGTGCTCCAAGGCATGTGGAATCTTCCCAAACCATGGATCAAACTTGTGCACCCCCTGCACTGGCAGGCTATTCTTAACCACTGGACCACCAAGGAGGTCCCAGGACCATATTTAAATTGGTTTTTTTCTTATTATTGAATTACAAGTGTTCTTTGTATATTTAGGATATCAGTCCTTCACCAGATGTGACTTTTGCAGCTATTTTCTACCAGTCTGTGACTTGTCTTCTCCTTTTCTTGACATTATCTTTCACAGAGAAGAAGTTTTTAATTTTAATGAAATCCAAGTTGCCCATTATTTCTTTCATGAATAGTGCCTTTGGTTTGAAAACTAAAGGGCACCATAATACTCAAATCATCAAAGTTTTCTCCTATATTATCGTCTAGAACTTTTACAGTTTTGCATTTTTACTTAGGTCTTGATCTATTTTAAGTTAAATTTGATAAAGAGTATAGGAGTTTCATTTAATTTCATTTTTTTTTTGTATGTGGATGTCCAGTTGCTTCAACATCATTTATTGAAAACACTTTCTTTTCTTCATCCTCCATTGTATTGCCTTTGCTCCTTTGTCGAAAGTCAGTCACCTGTACTTATGTGGGCTGACAATTGTTTTTGAATGACCAGACTCATCATCTTTCAGCCTCCATTACCTGTTACCTCATTGTCTTTCTTTATTTGTCACCTTTGCCTACTATTTCTTTGTGCCCGGACAGCTTCCACAGCCCAACCAGTTCCATAGACTCTACCAAAGCATTATATTTTTGTAATAGCCCAAATTCCAGCCACCAATTTCTCTACTGATTATCTATTTATCCCTAATAAACTACCCCCTCAAATTTAGCAATCTTAAACAATCATTCGATTTATTCTATCTCTGAAGGTTTACACTTTGGACTGTGTTGGATTGAGTTGCCTCCTCTATTTCCCATGGTGTAGGCTGGGCTCTTCAGGCATTTGGGCTTCCACTGGAATCATGGGTTGGTTGGAAATACTGGCATGTTTTTCCAGACGCTCTCATCTCATAACAGCCTAATCTGATTTTTAACATGGTCCCAAAAAAGTTTCTATAATAAGAGGGGAAGACTTAAAGCTCAAGGACTTTTCAAGGCAATGCTTTTCATATATGCTACTATACCAATGGCCAGAAAAGGGGAAGGTGTGTCTCATGAGCAAGCCCAGAGTCAAACTGGAAAGATGAGGGTATAGGAGGTGTGATCCATTGAGGGGCTATTACCATGTCAATGCACCACAGATAACATTCAGAAATGGCAGAAGCCAATGGAGCACTGGGAATGTGGCAAAGTCATCATGGTTACTTTAATAGGTTATGGATATAAACCTTCACTACAGTAATACCGTCTTACCACTGCACCTTATTTCTAAAAAACCTTGACTACCCCACAGTCTCCCTAATGTCTCACAGGGCTGATGACAGTTTGTTCAGAAGCTTCAGCAATGCAGGAAGTAGTAAGCTATCCACCTATTTTGGTAAGAAATAGCAATGCTGAAAAGTGGAAATTAAACTTAGAAACATTGAGGGACTTGGCATCTCAGTGAATTTTCTGGAGGTCCTACATCAGACTCTGCTTTTGTCTCAGAAGTGAACAATGAAGTTCCATCTCTTCTGCTCACTACCAATAGGAAATAGCATATCATTTTCTGTTTTTTTTTTTTTTTCCTAGAGATTTTTGATGAGACATTTACCATATTGTTTGTGTTGCTCTTGTTTATTTACTGAAGAGTTGGTGAGGCTTCCTGCTTCAAGTGGTTCTGGGACAAAAGAATGCTGCCTTTTTCCTATTGCAGGGGAGGTTGAATTGCCAGTTGAACTTCAGTTTCCAGTTCTCAGCAGACATAATAGAATTCGGACTATCCACAATAGGTTTGTAAGCTTAATAGCACCTGTGATATGCTCAGCAGAAGAAACACCATGCTTTGTTTCATTAAAAAGCAATGCTCTCTTTAGTGATAATTATTCAAGTTTTAAGAAACAGCTCCTTGCTGAGTCCAACAAAAAAGACCTAGCAGTAGGACTCTAAGTGATGACTGAATTGACCAGTCCCAAAGAATGTGGGTATTATCTTATCTTTCAAGTCCTACAGCTTAGTGCATGCAGCAGAATTCCATCATGAAGTGAATGTGGTATATTTCAAAAGAGGTAGACAGCAGGTTCTGATAGCAGTGTAACAGCACAAGAAAGATTCGTTGCCTGCTCAAATTTGAAATAGACCTATTCTGCTTATAGACTCCAGCAGTGTTTCATATGATGGTTGTCCAAAGAGAAAAGATTCAAGCCTGGTTTACATACAGTTATGCAATAGAACTTGCTATTAGTCAGAATTGGACAACTGCAAGGTAACATTACCACCCAGAAGAAGCCCTGAACAACAGTAGCAAGAAAAATCTTGGCAGATAGAACTTCCAATAACCCATCAAGGTTTTTGCTTTGCTTGGAAAGTTACAGGTACAGGAGTATACTCACAGATTTTTAATGATCAGTGAGAAGTCAGGTTGCAAGATGGTGAGAAGCTTGAGAGAAACAAGACTGGAAGTCTGGCCACAAGGAGCCCTTAAGTGGAGATAAGAAAGAAGCCCTCCCAGAGTGCACAGACTTGGGCAAAATTTCTAAGCCATGTGGGTGCTCAAAAGGACTCCTCCTTTAACGGAATTTTTCACAGTAAAATATTATAGATAACACGCTGTTAGTTTATATCAGCCATTTTATCAAAACCACGAGTGTCAGCTAAAGAGATTATGAACACAATCAAGAATCATCAAATGTCCCACATCCAATCACATTCTGTCTAAAATAACTAAAGTGGATTGTTCCTTTTTCTACAGCATAATTCGTATACCTTAATTTTGAATTAAAGTGCTTCTATAAATACCATTTTCTCACTTTAACACAGCTCTCCATATAAATGCTTAATATTTACTAGACTTTTTCATTTATTCTCCCCTATTCCCATCACTTCATGGGAAATAGATGGGGAAACAGTGGAAACAGTGTCAGACTTTATTTTGGGAGGCTCTAGAATCACTGCAGATGGTGACTGCAACCATGAAATTAAAAGACACTTACTCCTTGGAAGAAAAGTTATGACCAAACTAGATAGCATATTCAAAAGCAGAGACATTACTTTGCCAACAAAGATCCATCTAGTCAAGGCTATGGTTTTTCCAGTGGTCATGTATGGATGTGAGAGTTGGACTGTGAAGAAAGCTGAGCGCCGAAGAATCGATGCTTTTGAACTGTGGTGTTGGAGAAGACTTTTGAGAGTCCCTTGGACTGCAAGGAGATCCAACCAGTGCATTCTGAAGGAGATCAGCCCCAGGATTTCTTTGGAAGGAATGATGCTAAAGCTGAAACTCCAGTACTTTGGCCACCTCATGTGAAGAGTTGACTCATTGGAAAAGACTTTGATGCTGGGAGGGATTGGGGGCAGGAGGAGAAGGGGACAGCAGAGGATGAGATGGCTGGATGGCATCACCGACTCGATGGACATAAGTCTGAGTGAACTCTGGGAGTTGGTGATGGACAGGGAGGCCTGGCGTCCTGTCATTCATGGGGTCGCAAAGAGTCGGACATGACTGAGCGACTGGACTGAACTGAACTGAAACAGATTTTAGGCTTTCCTGGTGCCTCAGCAGTAAAGAATCCCCTTGCCAGTGAGGGAGACACAGGTTCAATCCTTGGATTGGGAAGATTGCCTAAAGAAGAAAATGACAATCCACTGAAGTATTCTTGCCTAGAGAATCCCAAGAACAGAGGGGTCTGGCAGGCTATAGTCCATGTGGTTGCCAAGAAGCAGACACAACTGAATGACTGAACAACAACAAACAGATCTTCTGTTGACTTACTTCCATGTTAGTTTGTGAAAGTTGCTGCCACGAAAACCAAATAAAACTACCACCTACTTTGGAAAAGCCATTTTAACCACTGATTTTCAGCTCATGAGTTTTCTCTATGTGCTATCAAATTCATCTTTCCCTCTCAAACAATATTTCATTGTCTTACCGTGAAAAACACCAAGGGAATTATAAGTTTTCTCTTTTGATTTTTGTCTTGTAGACAAATGGTGGCATAGTAAGAGGTTCTTGGTATGGGTGTGTTAAGTAAATATTTATGAATGTTTTAATGAGTTAATTTTAAAAACTGAAATTTGAACTATCACTCTTAGGTTCCAACATAAAATCTAGCCTAATAGTTATGATCAGAGTAAAACTTACACACATACACACAAACTCATAAATTCACACATATGTTTCATATAATAAAATTTTAAACTCCTGTGCTTATAATACTTAAATAATGTAGTTTAATTAACTGTACAAATACATGCCATAGAAATACAGAGATTTTTGTTGATTTGTATTCATATGTAAAATTTACATTAGCTATATTACAAGGATAGTTATCAGAAAATGTGTAGTAATTCAAAGAAAACAAGTGCAAAAATTATTTTTCTGATATATGGGAAAATTTGAACATGGACTGGATATAGTTTGTATTATATTTTCCAATGGGTAAGAATACTATTATGGCTATATTAAAAAATAATTTCATCTTATGAGAAATATTAATGCACGTTGGGCTATTTAAGTGTAGAGTAAGTTGTTTTCTTGAATTTGTTTTAAAATTCTCAAATAATAATGGATCAACACATTATTGGTTTGATTGTAACAATTACTGTGGATCAGAGATAGTAACAAGGGGGAACATTGGCTTTTCTCTCTCTCATCTTGTGTGTGTGTGTGAAAGTGTGTGTGTGCATGGACATTTCTGTAATACAGTGTTTCAAAAAGTTCACTCATGCACAATTGATAATAGTTTAGTATGAGAACAAAACAATCATTAAAAAAAAACCTGAGTGGACAGCTGATTTTACAAAAGCCTATTTTATTGACAATTCAGTAAAATAATATTTATTATATAAAGAGTAGACAACCACCAAGTCCCAT
This sequence comes from Oryx dammah, assembly GCF_014754425.2. Lineage (NCBI taxonomy): Eukaryota > Metazoa > Chordata > Mammalia > Artiodactyla > Bovidae > Oryx > Oryx dammah. The sequence continues at coordinate 3,164,052 of NW_024070185.1, forward strand.
ATATTTTCTTATGTGTCAAGGAGAAGAAAACAAAGGAGCCCAGAAGTTGAGAAATAAATTATTTAATAAAAAGTCTCCTCTTTTTATGTTGGAACATTTGACATTTGTGTTGAATTGCAATGCTTTTCTATTCTCTCACTCAAGGTAAATAAAAGGTCAGTTCAGTTATTTCCCTTCAAATTGGATTTTTGTGTACTAGCATATTAATAAAAACATTAATTTCACATTAACTCTTACATTTCAATAATTTCTTACTAAAAATGACCTTGCTGCCTGCTCAATATCCTTTTTATTCAATAAAGGTAATGTTTATATATATATATAACAAAAATAAGTATTGTGAGGACTTTCATGGTGGTCATTGGATAAGACTCTGCACTTTTTCAGTGAAGGGTGCCTGGGTTCAATCCCTGGTCATGGAACTAGATCCCACATGCTGCAACTAAAGATCCTGAGTGCTACACAGACAAAAATTATTTTTATTTTTATTTTTATTTTTTAAAATAATTTTTAAATAATGAATATCATTTTACTCATATCTATCTTTTTCACATTTACCTTGCTTGACAGGTAAGATTTTATAAGTGAAAATAAAAATTTTGCTTACTTCATTTTATATGCAGGATTTTGCTTCTACTGAAGCTTTTGTTCTGCCCTCAAAATTTGATATAATATTTATTAGATATGCATATTTTTATCAAGAATAATATTTGGTACTTTTTCTTGGATTTTTCTAACACTGTCTTTGACATATTGTGTGTGCATGTTCTGCATTTTGAAGAAATTTCACAACTTATTAAAGAGAAACAAAAAGGTTATATCAAGCCTTTTGAAATTTAAAAAGTACTGCAGTGGTAGTTCTTTTTGTCATATGCTCAAGTGAGTTACCACAGCGGGGTGGGGAGAGAGACAAGATTAGCAATAACTTGCTTTTCTTAGCAACAAAATTTTAGCAAGAACACTTTTTCATACTTCTTCCTTGAATAAACTGTAAATAACCAGGCTCATTTCCACAAAAGAGAAGGGAAATAAACATGAATTATATATAACATCTGAAAAGATTTATATGCCTCCCAACATTCTGTTAATTTTACAGTCAAGATGCAATCTTTCAATGACTCAGATGTCATCAGAGAAGTGGGAAAATTTTTCCCAGAAAAACATTAAAGTGAAGCAACTTTCATCAGTTGGAAATGTAATAATAAGGAAAATTACCAAATTTATTGCCTAGAAAGTACTTAAATTTTTAAAAATATTAAGACAGGTAACAGAGAATTATGGGATAAATATTCTCAAATATGAATATATTATCATTTAATGTCTCATGTTAATAGAATATATTAAAAATGATTTTGCCTTAAAGAAAAACAAAATTAGTAGAGTTCTAAGAAAGTTATCTAGTATAATTCACTTCCTTAAGTTATTTGGAGCTTGTGCATTAGTTGAGCAATTTCTTAAGTCTAAAAGTATTTCATAATGATGTGATTTAACATTTACTCTACTTTCTATCTCTTTTGTTTGTTTCTATTATGTTCTTTTAAATGAATTTCCTGTCCTTGTTTTCCTATTTCTGTTATAGTAACATCATTTTTAAATTGGAGTATACTTGATTTGTGTTAGTTTCAGGTGTATAGCACAGTGATTCAGCTTATTTCTGTCATCTATCTCCCTGGAGAAGGGCATGGCAAGTCACTCCAGTAGTCTTGCCTGGCAAATCCCATGGACAGAGGAGCCTAGTAAGTTACACTCCAGTGGGTCACAAAGAGTCTGACATGACTGAAGTAACTGAACACCCATGTATCTATCCACCTATGTGTCTATTTATTCTTTTGCAGATTTTTTTCCATTATAGATGAATGGATAAAGATGTGGTACATATATCCAGTGGAATGTTAGCCATAAAAAGAACAAAATAATAACAGAATGGACAAGACCAAGAGATTATTATACTAAATTAAATAAGTCACACAGAGAAATACAAATGTCATATGGTTTTTCCAGCTGTCATGTATGGATGTGAGAGTTGGATTGTGAAGAAAGCTGAGCACTGAAGAATTGATGCTTTTGAACTATGATGTTGGAGAAGACTCTTGAGAGAGTCCCTTGGACTGCAAGAAGATCCAACCAATCCATCCTAAAAGAGATCAGCCCTGGGTGTTCTTTGGAAAGAATGATGCTAAAGCTGAAACTCCAGTACTTTGGCCACCTCATGTGAAGAGTTGACTCATTGGAAAAGACTCTGATGCCGGGAGTGATTGGGGGCAGGAGGAAGAGGGAATGACAGAGGATGAGATGGCTGGATGGCATCACTGACTCGATGGACGTGAGTCTGAGTGAACTCTGGGAGATGGTGATGGACAGGTGGCCTGGTGTGCTGCAATTCATGGGGTCGCAAAGAGTCAGACACGACTGAGTGACTGAACTGAACTGAACTGGTACCTAAAAAAAAGAAAGCTGTGTGCCAAAGAATCGATGCTTTTAAACTGTGGCTTTAGAGAAGACTCTTGAGAGTCCCTTGGAGTGCAAGATCAAACTAGTCAATACTAAAGGAAATCTGTCCTGAATATACATTGGCAGGACTGATGCTGAAGCTGAAGCTCCAATACTTGGGGTACATAATGCAAAGAACTTACTCATTGGAAAAGACCCTGATGCTGGGAAAGATTGAAGGTGGGAGGAGAAGGGGACAACAGAGGATAAGATGGTTGGATGGCATCACCGATTCGTTGGACATAAGTTTGAGTAAACTCGGGGAGTTGGTGATGGGCAGGGAGGCCTGGTGTGCTGCAGTTGATGAGTTCACAAAGAGTCGGACATGACTGAGTGAGCTGAACTAAAAAAAAAAAAAAAAGATGCAAGTAAACTTATTTATAAAATGGTAACATCATTTTAATGCTACTAGGATGAAAAGCTCTACATCTCCTTTATCCTTCAAGCTTCTTTCACTCCATCAGCCTTCTGCAGCCACAATCTTTGTTCCTTTGTCCTTCAAAATGTTTTTGGAACATTCATGTGCTTTCAGTCTCCATGGCTAGCAGCCCTGTTCACCTCCTCCTTAGAGAGGAGCTGGCACTGACTGTCACTCAGTTCTGCATTGTTGAAGTCTCTAATAATTCTGCTAATATTCCATCCTCACCTACCACTCCACCTGCTTGTGATCTGTGCCCACTCCTTCCTCCATTCAGCTATCTTTGTAGACAGGAACCAGTGTTCACAAAACCCCAACGACCTGGTCCAGAATGTTACTCAAACCTATGCACCTGAAGCAGCTGAACTGTGTCTTTGTCACCAAAACTGTGCAAGTTTTTTGTATAGTTTTCATATTCCTCCTCAAATGTTCTGTTATTATCTTTTTTTCCCCTCATTTTTGCTTTTTTCCCTCCTCTGCTACCAGTGACTCTTCCATAGATCCAATTCTTCTTCATTCTCTTTTTAGTACAATTCACTTCTTTAAAGTAGCATGTTATAAAATTAAAACATATTCAATCAGTTTTAGTTTCTGAACACTTAGAACATTCTTAGTCTAAACGCTATTTAATTGTCTTATATGATTAGTATATCATTAGTGTAAAATACTATAAATTAGAAAAAAATGGATTTGCATTTTTTTGTCTGTTTTACATTCTGATTCTCATGTAGTAGAGTGAAAGACACCCCACATATATTTGTCATATGAATTAATGTATATGTAAACAATCCCAAAGAAAGACAATGCCAAAGAATGCTCAAACTACCACACAATTGTACTCATCTTGCATACTAATAAAGTGATGCTTAAAATTCTCCAAACCAGGCCTAAGCAATACATGAACCGTGAACTTCCAGATGTTCAAGCTGGTTTTAGAAAAGGCAGAGGAACCAGAGATCAAATTGCCAACATCCGATGGATCATGGAAAAAGCAAGAGAGTTTCTGAAAAACATCTACTTCTGCTTTATTGACTATGCCAAAGCCTTTGACTGTGTGGATCACAATAAACTGTGGAAAACTTTGAAAGAGATGGGAATACCAGACCACCTGACCTGCCTCCTGAGAAACCTATATGCAGGTCAGGAAGCAATAGTTAGAACTGGACATGAAACAACAGACTGGTTCCAAATAGGAAAAGGAGTATGTCAAGGCTGTATATTGTCACCTTGCTTATTTAACTTACATCATATGAGTACATCATAAGAAACACTGGGCTGGAAGAAGCACAAGCTGGAATCAAGATTGCATGAGAAATATCAATAACTTCAGATATGCAGATGACACCACCCTTATGGCAGAAAGTGAAGAAGAACTAAACAAAAAGTGATGAAAGTGAAAGAGGAGAGTGAAAAATTTGTCTTAAAGCTCCACATTCAGAAAACGAAGATCATGTCATCTGCTTCCATCACTTCATGGGAAATAGATGGGGAAACAGTGGAAACAGTGGCTGACTTTACTTTTCTGGGCTCCAAAATCACTGCAGATGGTAATTGCAGCCATGAAATTAAAAGAGGCTTACTCCTTGGAAGGAAAGTTATGACCAACCTAGACAGCATATTAAAAAGCAGAGACATTGCTTTTCTAAGAAAGGTCCATCTAGTCAAGGCTATGGTTTTTCTAGTAGTCATGTATGGATGTGAGAGTTGGACTATTAAGAAAGCTAAGCACCAAAGAATTAATGCTTTTGAACCGTGGTGTTGGAGAAGACTCTTGAGAGTCCCTTGGACTGCAAGGAGATCCAACCAGTCCATCCTAAAGGAAATCAGTCCTGGGTGTTCATTGGAAGGACTGATGTTGAAGCTGAAACTCCAATACTTTGGCCACCTGATATGAAGAGCTGACTCACTGAAAAAGACCCTGATGCTGGGAAAGACTGAGAGCAGGAGGAGAAAGGGACGACAGAGGAAGAGATGGTTGAATGGCATCCCCGACTCAATGGACATGGGTTTGGGTGGACTCTGGGATTTGGTGATGGACAGGGTGGCCTGGCATGCTGTGGTTCATGGGGTTGCAAAGAGTCAGACACGATTGAGCAACTGCAATGAACTGAAACAAACATTAATCTAGTGAATTTTTCCTCTGATAAAAGTAGGTATTTTTTTCTGGACCAATGTGATTGTATTTTGATGACAGAAACTGGAAGGCAAAGCTATACTACAAGTTAGCATTGTTGTTGTTTAATTGCTAAGTCGTGTCTAACTCTTTGCAACCCCGTATACTGTAGCCCTCCAGGCCCCTCTGTCCATAGTATTTCCCAAGTAAAAAGAATATTGGAGTGGGTTGTCATTTCCTTCTCTAGAAGATCTTCCTCACCCAGTTATCAAACCCTAATCTCCCGCATTGGCAGGTGAATTCTTTACTACTGAGCCAGCAGGGAAGTTAGCATATGCTGTGCCTAATAGTCTTCCTCATAATCTGTAGATTTGCTTGCTTATTTATCAATGAAGGAAATATATGTCTGTGTTTGTGTGTGTGTAACATAAAATTCTAGAATGAACAACAGAGTCCTGCTGAAATGTAAGACTTCAGAAAGAAACTGTTGTGTATATGTGTGTGTGTATATATATATATATATAAAATATGTATACCATATAATATGTATACCATTAACCTGATTTAGCTATTCTAGACTTTATTCCCTTATCTATGAATAATTTGCTTGCACTTCTTATTGGTTTTTTAATGTCTTTATTTACACTTTTGACCTAATCTATTATTTTCTGCTTTGGTAGATGAGATTTACCTCATTTATACAAGGCTGCATCTCTCTTCATCCTCCTTTTTCCCAATTATGATTTTATTCTCAGTTCTTCTATCCATGCAGTCATGCCAAGTCGCTTCAGTCATGTCCAACTCTTTGCAACCCCATGGACTGTAGCACGCCAGTTTCCTCTGTCCATGGAATTCTCCCTACAAGAATACTGGAGTGGGTTGCCTTGCCTTGCTCTTCTGCAATAGATCATCACTAAAACTTCAAGCCATACATTTGTATTTCTGCTTCTCACTCCATCTTTTCTTGGCTAAGAATCAGCATATTCCCCTGATTTCCTGAGCCATCAATCTTCCTGTTTATTCTGCTGAATCCTACGTTTACTCTTGAGTCTCAGATTTTTATCCCTCATGTTCTACACTGTGATGCTTCCTTTCTCTCCAGTCACCCAAGTGACACCTGAAGACTCCTCTCTCTATCTTGAGGATCCATAGGTCTGGGATCTCATATGTAATTCTTGAAATATTCATTTTTTGGAAAAGCATCCTTTAGTAATTCTTTAAAAAGTAGTACATAGAAGAAAACTTTATCTTGTTACACTTTTGAAAATGCTTTTATCGTCTCTCAGAGCTGATTAATGAAATACAATTCTAAGCTCAATACAAATTTACATAAGAATTGTGAACACCTTGCTCTGTTTTCCAGTGTTCAAATTTAACTGATGAGATTCTGATACCTGTCTTATTCTCATTATTTTTCCATGTATCTTTTTTTTTTTTCCCTCTGTATACCTTGAGGGTGATCTTTAATGTTGTATAAACTTTCACCACAATTTTTACTAAAGTTAGACTTTTTAAGACTTAAATATATAATTATAGCTTCACATGATTAAAGGCTACAAGGATTTTGGTTTCAAAAATATGAGGTTTGATGTAGGGTGAATATACAACTTTTAGGACAAACTAGAGGATTTGTGAGTATAAAAAGAAGTACTCTTACTATTAATAATTATCCTAGGATAATCAGGTCAAATAGGTCAGTGCTAAGTGAAGTAGTTTGTCCTAATTATAAGAAACATGAATGTTATCTCCTAAATCTGAAGATTTCTTGTAAAAAAAAAAAGAATAATTTCAAGCATAATTTAAGATTCAGTTCAGTTCAGTTCAGTCACTCAGTCGTATCCGACTCTTTGCAACCCCATGAATGGCAGCACGCCAGGCCTCCCTGTATATCACCAACTCCCGGAGTTCACTCAGACTCGCATCCATCGAGGCAAGAGGTGCTTTATTGTTTGAGGAAAAAAAAAAATCTCTTTTTTCTCTTTATTATACTTCTGGAGTCATTTTGTTAGGTACTGATATCCTAGAATTTTTTAAAATTATTATTATTATCTATTTCCTTATATGTTCTCTCTTTTTCTTTCTTACATGTTTCACTGGACAGTGAGGAGCAACTGATGGATTTGAACAGGATAGTGATATTATTAGTAATGTGTTTAGGGAAAGTGACTGTTTCATAATAATAACATAAAAATGGGTTGGAAGTGGTAGCCAGTCAACATATGATAACATTAAATCATTCAAGCACACATAGTAAGATATGAATGCACTTGGCAGCAGTGGAAATGAAGAGAAAATGGGAGAGTGCTGTTTTGGGATAAAGCAGATAATGTTCACACTAGTGGTAAAGAACCCGCCTGCTAATGCAGGAGATATAAGAGATGTGGGTTCCATCCCTGGTTTGGGAAGATACCCTGGAGGAGAAAATGGCAATCTATTCCAGTATTCTGGCCTAGAGAACCCATGGGCTGAGGAGCATGGCAGGTTACAGTCCATGGGGTTGCAGAGTCAGACATGACTGAACAAACTTATCACAGCACAGATAATGCTTAGGGAAAGGTTTCAAGATATTATTGATAAGGACAGAGAAAAAGGATAAAGTAGGTAATTAAATAGTTAATCCCACTAGGGGATTATAAGCAAAGGAAAAAAATATGAAAGACTCCTATAAATTAATGATTGAACAAGACAGCAGGTTTGCTTAACCACAAAACCAAGCAAGCTTGCTTAGCAATAAAGCCACATACAGAAGTCCACAAACCAGAAAACAATGGTGGCATGAGACCCACAACTTTCCCAGTGAGCTCAATAAGTTAATAATCCCTAGGACATGCTCTCTGAACACATAAAAAATAAGAATTTATGGAGAGGTGACATTTCAAAGTGAAAGACCCTTATTGTACAGAGACCTGAAATAATTTCTCCATAGTGCCATGACAGTCCCCGTGGGGAGCAAAGAACCTCCCTCATCTGACACAGAGAAGAAAGTGATAGAAATGCAATATCTGGCTTCCCAAGTGGCACTAGTGGCAAAGAACCCTACTGCCAACGCAGGAGACATTGTGATGCAAGTTTGATCCCTGGGTTGGGAAGACCCCCTGGAGAAGGGCATGGCAACTCACTCCAGTTTTCTTGCCTGGAGAATCCCAGGGACAGAGGAGCATTTCCCTGGGTTCCCATGGCTACAGTCCATGGGGTTGCAAAGAGTCAGACATGACTGAAGCATCTTAGCATGCAGTATGCACCAAAAAATAAGGAATAAGGTGGTCTTTCCCCCCTCCTCACTTTTCCTTTGTTTATAAAACTTTAGTCCACTAACTTCTCAGGGCTTGGCACCCTCTCACCCACCCATCTGTAAGGTGCACTAGCATCCTATGTCTTATTCTAATAAATCACTTCTTATCCATCACTTTGCCTCTCAGGGAGTTCTTTCAACACTGAGACATAAAGAATCAGAGATCCTTGAATGCCCACTCCTACTCTGTCAAATGCCACCTAGAACTTTCACTGCTAAGCATTCACCTTGCAACTGGAGAGACCAGAGTGTAAATATTTGTACTAGCAAAAGCTTGCTCCATATTTTCATACAAATGATTGTACGTATATATAAAAATTTGGGGTTTCTCTGGTGGTTCAGTGGTAAAGAATCTGCCTGCAGGGCAGGAGACCTGGGTTTGATCCCTGGGCTGGGAAGATCCCCTGGAGGAGGGCATGGCAACCCACTTCAGTACTCTTGCCCAAAGAATCCCATGGACAGAGGAGCCTGGTGGGCTACAGTCTATAAGGTCACACTGAGTAAGACATGACTGAAGTGACTAAGCAGCAGCAGCAGCATGGAAATGTTAGTCCTTCAGTCATCCCTCGGGAGCCCGCCAGGCTCCTTTGCTCATGGGATTCTCCAGGCAAGGATTGGGTAGCCATTCCCTTCTCCAGGGATCGAACTCAGGTCTCCTGCATTGAAGGTGGATTCTTTCCTATCTGTGCTACCAGGGAATCCCCTCATACAAATGATACAGTGATAATATTCAGAGAAACTTGTATTCTCTGTGGGTTCCTCTCTTCAATGACAAACAGCTGTCAATAATTGTATATTTATCTTTTTAGCTATTATTTTCATAAATGCTCGATTATATCAATGAAGAATACAGGGTATTATTCTGTGTATTGTATATTTGTGTAAATGATACACACATGTGTTACTCTGTATGTTGCTTTTAGTATTCAATTTCATATTTTTTGAGAACTGTCTACATTGCCATCTGAAGGTCTACTTTTATTGATTTTAACTGTTTAATATTATTGTCTATTTATCTTTACCATTTTTTATTGGGGCATATTTGGTTTACGATGTTGTGTTACCTTCTGCTATACAACAAAACGAATCAGCCATATGTGTACATATATCCCCTCACTCTCGGAAATCTCCCCATCCCACCCCTCTATCATCACAGAGTACCGATCTGAGCCCCCTGTGCTGTATAGCAGCTTCCCACTCACTGTCTGTTCTACACACAGAAGTGTGTAAATATTACTCTCCTAACTGGTTCCACCCTCCCCTTCCCTACCACTGAGTCGTCCACATGTCTGCTTTATACATCTGCATCTCTATTCCTGCCCTGCAAATAGGTTATATATACCCCCTATTGATATGAATTTATATTGTTTCCATCTTTCACATTGATAAACAATACTCCATTAGATAATCATTTCTGAGGACCGCTCACATCCCCTGACCTCCCAGGCGGGCTGGCGGTCAGCAACTTTCATCAAAGTTCCTTTCTTGTCTGCCATCAAGTGAAGAGAGCATTCTCATTAGGAACATCTCCCGCTGTATGCCTGGGCAATGTAATGACACTAAGGAGCTGTTTCAACAAAAGATCATGATTCACTTTGTCCTTCTGCAAAATTCTTTCTCCTGTGAAAATACATAAAGACACTTTCATTTAAAGTGGAGTCAGAAAGCCCTGAGGGGGAGTTCTCAGGCATGGACCCTTCTTTGCATCCTGCGTGACTTGCAGGAAGAAGGAAGAGTTACTTTAACAAGGTTTGTTTGTATAGAATTCTATGTATAAAATGCTCTCAGGATCAACTTCTTATCCGTGGTGAAATGGACATTGCTTTACTTCTGCTGCAAGGGAGGACACTTTTCATGTGGGAGTTTCATCTCTTGCTTTTAAGAAAAGGAAGGAAGATCCCTCCCTGCCCCCAAAATAATCCTCTCACCACCACCTGCAGGCAATGAGAAGCCACCAAGCCTCTAACCCTTGTTTTTCTCCAAGGAACTTTTACTCAAAACAAGCCTCCCCAATTTACTTCTGAAACCTAATGAAAGCTGGTATTTCCTTTGTCTCCTGGAACTTGCCAACGATTTTCCATTGTTTGTCTGTCCCAAACTGCAATTCTCTGCTCTTTCTGAATAAACCGGTTTGCTGATTCTGTTCAGTAAATGGGGCACAAAATCCTCCCCCACAGAGTGCTTCTCAGGGGACCTCAACAGCATCAGTTGGCACCAGTGTGGTTTAACATAGCAGACCCTGGATTTTAGAGCCAGATCATCCACCAGCTATTGGTAATACAACCCCATCATTTGTGATAGGTTGAGAACACAGAGCCTCCAGCATGGTGCAATTGGTGTGAGTGTTCAGATTTACTGGAAGTTAACTCTTGGTCAGAGAAAGTGAAACTGAGCAGGATCCTGTGGGGCTACTGGGCTCAAAAACATTTCCAAGATCCCCGTTTCCTTCTTTGTAGGAAATAGGCTTCATTTAGCCTCCTTGACCCTCCCCGAGTCCCAAAGGGCAGATTCAAACAGTTGCTAACCAGGGAAAGGAGAGGATGAATAGACAAGGGAGGGGCAGTCAGGAAACAATAGTGCAGCCTTGGGACAGGTCCTTGATCTCCCTTATGGGATACACAAAACAATAGCTTTGAGCTCTTCTATAAAACTGAAGCCCCCAACAAATGGAAGATTCCAACTGCTTGCTGAAGCACTCTTCACTCCAGAAAAGATCACAGCTTGCCATCATCACCTGGTGTGAGGTGATCTTTGGACTGAAGGAGTACAGGCCCAGCCTGCATCCTATCCTTACCAGTAATCCCACTCCTTGACTCCTCATAAGCTTCCCACCCTCCCATACTGGGGCACATATTCTGGAGGGCCCGTTGTGGCCCTCTTTGCCTGACAAAGCAATAAAGCTATTCTTTTCTATTTCACCCAAAACTCTGTCTCGGAGATTTTACTTGCTTATTTTTAAAATTTGTTATTTATTTTGGCTGCTCTGGGTCTTCCTTGTGGTACACAATCTTCTTTAGTTGTAATGAGGGCTAGCTGTGGTATAGGGGAAATTACTTCCCCAACCAGGGATCAAATCTGGGCCCCCTGCACTGGTAGCATGGTATCTTATTCACTGGACCACCAGGGAAATCCTCATCTCTGAGATTTAATTTGGTGTTGGGGTAGAGAGGCTAGAGTCAGCTTCCAAAGGGCCCTGATGCTGCATTAATCACACACTTGAGAAACACTGGGCAAACAATCATTACGAAGACTAGAGAATGAAGTGGCCTTGTTGGGCACTAATGAGGAATTAGAAAAAGAAAGGTAATGAAAGGATGAGAATGATGAATGGGAAAACAAGAGGGTCTTCTTGATATCACAGGAAGAGAATTTCATCTCATATAATAGAAGCCAGAAAAAGCTTCAAACCAATACTTGCTTGCAAGGAGAGTGTTGCTCCAGAGAAAGCTGAACTTTCATCATTGAAAATTATGCTGTGTCAAAGCCAGGACCCTGATTGGGAGGGGCGGAATTATTAGACTTGGGATGGGGTATTCTGAGTAACAGTAACAACAGCAAAAGTCTAGGCTTCCTCTTTGTGAAAGGCAACAGATTCCAGCTTCTTTGAAGATGATACAGATGCCTCTGCCTATCAAGCCAGAAGTTTCTCTCCAATCATCTCACAACTTTCTCTTCTCTAAAGGCTAATGACAAAGAACAAGTTACAATATAAGTAGGAAAGTGCTGGTTTGGCTAAGAGGAAAAGGCAGGCTATCCTTTGGTCTATAAGGAGCTTTGCTAGTGGCTCAGATGGTAAAGAATCTGCCTGCAATGCAGGAGACCCAAATTCAATCCCTGGATCAGGAAGATCCCTTGGAGGAGGGCATGACAAACCACTCTATTATTCTTGCCTGGAGAATCCCATGGACAGAGGAGCCTGGTGGGCTACAGCCTGTAGGATTGCAAATAGTCAGACATGACTGGGAGACTAATGCTTTTACTTTTCAGTTTTTTTGATATATCTGTGATATCTTGACAAAATTTCCCAGGAGGAGCAGGAGAATGGACATGGATCTGGATATCAGTTTCCAAAATGGAAATTCTATCAATATGCAACTCTTTCCCCATGATACAGAATGCACATCCTAGCAAGTGATCCCAGGAAACCTCAAAAGCCTGAAGAAAGTTACCACCCATGGCATATGAAGTAGAAATACCAAATCTACTATAAGAGATGTCGAAGGAAGGAACAGAAACACTCAAACAAGTGCTGTGAGAACATACACTAAATAAGGTCAGAAAACCCACCAGATGGATACAATGCATGAGTGGTCCCAGAAGACACTTCATTTATCAAAGCAAGAGGGAGGTTCTGGTGATATGGACTCTGAAAGGCTCAGTGCTGACTGCTCTCTGTAGGACATATGTGACAGTAAGATATGCCATTACAAAACTGAGTGGAGGTTGAGTGGAGGTGTTTTATCAATGGAAATGAAATGTTGGCAGGATTATTGAAATGCGGATGGAGTTTTAGAGTTTCAAACTACATAATTATCTATAGAGAGTAAGCTGTGTGTGTGCTGTCATTTCAGTCCTTCCCAATCCTCTATGACCCCAATGGACTGTAGCCCACACAGCTCCTCTTTCCATGGGATTCTCCAGGCAAGAATCCTGGAGTGGGTTGCCATTTCCTCCTCCAAGTGATTTTCCCAATCCAGGGATCAAACTTGCATCTCTTACATCTCCTGCATTGGCAGGCAGATTCTTCATCACTGCACCACTTGAGAAGCCTCTATAGAGAGTAAAGAGTTAGGGTTAGTTATTAGGGTATGTTATTGTGGTATAATCAATGAGTATCTGGCTAGAATGTATTTCAAAAGAACTGAAGGATAGATAATCAGGAAACCATGACTAGCCACACCAAATAAAACTTTTCCCAGTTTCCTGGATCCTAGTCAGTTTTCAGCCCTGGAAACTATTGCATGTAAGACAGGCCTCACTCAGAAATGCAAGGATCTTTTACTACCATGGCAAGGTTTTTTTGATAATGAGTTCTGAATCCTTCCCAAAGGGATATATGACCATTTACTTTGGTATTAATATCCTGGAAAGGAGGAATGCCAAAGCATTTGAAGACTATCAGACTCAGGGTCTAAATTAACAGTAATAAAAGAAGACTCAAAGTGTGTCATGGATTTCTGTTGAGTGGGTATGTATGGGGACTTTGTAATAAGTTCAGTCTGTGATCAAGTCTGATTCATAGTACATTCAATAAGTCTGCAGAGCTCCTGGTGATATCTGATGACCAAATGTACAACTAAAATAGATATAAATAAAAGTCAAAACTTCACATCAGTGTTTTTGGCTTCTGGGATATGAGGGAAGGTCAATTAGAAGTCTATGAAACCCTCTCCCTCTCATTCACAAAGGAAAGAAATCAAAATAATGCTATATTTCAGAGGCAGTAGCAAAGATCCATACCAACCTTAAAGACATAAGAACAGTATTAAATCCACCAGCATGATTTATCCAAATCCAGTTAGCGCCAGACTGACAATAAAGTGACTCTGCCTTATGGACCATGTGACCTAGCTGAATAAATGGCATTATGCTTATGTTCAGAGGGGAAGGTTGCTGTGTCGACTTACGTCAAGCCTACAAAGAATCACAAGTAGACTTCTAAGATGATGAAAATAATCTTCAGTAGACATCCATAAAAGTGAAAATGAAAGTTGCTCAATTGTGTCCGACTCTGCAACCCCATGGACTGTAGCCTGCCAGGGGACTGTAGCCTGCCAGGCTCCTCTGTCCATGGAATTCTCCAGGCAAGAATACTGGAGTGGGTAGCTGTTCTCTTCTCCAGGGCACCTTCCCAATCCAGGGAATGAACCCAGATCTCCCACATTGCAGGCAGATTCTTTACCATCTGAGCCACCAGGGAAGAGTTTTGCAAAACAGATTGTGTCCTATTATTGGACCTTGAGATAGTAAGAAAAATTGTAGTCAGAATTACCCTTTATGAACTCTTTTGCAACCCCATGGATTGTAGCCCATCAGGCTCCTTTGTCCATGGGATTTCCCAGGCAAGAATACTGGAGTGAGTTGCCATTTCCTTCTCCAGAGAATCTTTCTGACACAGGGATTGTACCCCCATAACTTGTGTCTCCTGCATTGCAGGAGGATTCTTTACCACTGTGCCACCTGAGAAGTCTGTACATTTCTATATAGACACATGTTTAAATGCACCAAGACACTTTCACTCAATCCCCCCAACTACACATTCCAAACACACAAGCGTGTGGCATGTAAATGCATACACAACATATTTCAAAATACTACCCTTAACTGTCATGAAATGCAAACAGTTAATTCTCATTTGCAGATTTTTTTCTCTACAAAGGACTCAATACGCATGGACTTGAGAGCACTTGAATACTATTGAATAATATCTTATTAATAAAATTTAATGTTATTTCCCCACTTTTATTAATGAAACTTCAAGGTAATGTAGTATGTCTATTGTTACTTTCTAGGACAAATTTCATTGCATTAATACCATTGTAGGGAGAAGAATTAAACTGTTCAAGATAACTAAAATGGCCCCTTCATGGATCACAACCTTGTCTTGGGGAAAGGACTTGTGTAACTCAATGAAGCTATGAGCCATGCCATGCAGAGCCATCCAAGACAGATGGGTCATAGTCAAAGCTATGGCTTTTCCAGTAGTCAGGTATGGATGTGAGAGTTGGACTATAAGTAAGGCTGAACACTGAAGAACTGATGCTTTTGAATTGTGGTGCTGGAGAAGGTGCTTGAGAGCTCCTTGGGCTGCACGGATATCAAACCAATCAATCCTAAAGGAAATCAATCCTGAATATTAATTAGAAGGACTGATGCTGAAGCTCCAATACTTTGGCCACCTGATGCAAAGAGCCATCTCATTGGAAAAGACCCTAATGCTGGGAAAGATGGAATGCAAAAGGAGAGGAGGGAGACAGAGAATGAGATGGTTGGATGGCATCAATAACTCAATGGACATGAGTTTGAGCAAACTCCGGGAGATGGTGAAGGATAGAGAGATTGCAAAGAACTGGATGCAAGCAACTGAATAACAACAGCAAGAATGGACCAGGAAACAAGTTTGAAGGAGCTGAATGAAATTGATTACACAATAAATGGGATAATTCAAATAAGGAAAAATAACTTGACTCAGATTTACACAAAGATACTTTTTATTACTGTATTATAAAACATTATTAAAATATATGAAGTCCAAACAGCTCTAAATACCTTTTTTTTGGTAACATTTTTTCAGAAAATGTGACCTTAGCTGATCTCATTTACTTGCAAATCCTGACCTGAAGAGATATGAGGTTACTCATCATCTGATTTTATGCCTCTTGGTTTGAATATTCACGAATTTTCCTATGATAATATTAAGATATTTGATTATGGGCTGTTGACCTTAACCCTCCTGGTGATATTACAAAGAATGACAACTTTGCATCATCTTCTCTTTTTCTACTCTGAAAACTTCTGAATTCTGAAATAAATCTGGTAAGATTTAATTCCTATTATAGTTATATTAAAAAATGTAATGTCTCATAAATACATTATTTTTCAAAATAGCAGTGAAACCTAGTCCTCTTATTTAATGCAATGAAATTAATTTCATTTCTAAAGCAAGAATATTATTTTAGAATTTTTGGAAGCAACCATAGAAATTGTTTAGCCATTATATACTTTCCCTGAAATGATGCATTTGCAACCATATGGATGGACTGGAGATTATCAAACTTAGTGACATAAGTCAGACAAAGACAAATATCATGATACTGCTTATATGCAGAGTCTTAAAAAATGACAAAAGCTTTATTTGTAGGCTATAGAATTTTGGGAATCATTAGTTCTTAATAGTTTTATTCTATGTGTCCTTTTATCCTTCTACCTCTCTAAATTACTATTTATGTAATCCATGAAAACAGCCAATGTATTACGTGGATGCTAGTCACTTTAGTCACTTAGTCAGACACATGCTTCTTGTCCGTAGCATCTTGGATAGTGGTCACTGATGCAATGGACATGAATTTGAGCAAATTCCAGAAGATGGTGAGAGACAGGGAAGCCTGGTGTGCTGCAGTCCATGGGGTCACAAAGAGTCGGACACAACTTGGCAACTGAAAAACAACAACAGCTTCTTACACATAACCAAGCATAAGTGGTAGAATCATTGATTTTTTTTTTTAAATATGTCAATTCATTGTTTTTTACCCAGGCTTTGACTTGAACTTTATTATTAATCCATGCTACTTATGTCCTGTCTTGTTTTTTTTTTTTTTTTGTTCTCTCTCTAAATATCTCTTCTCACACAATCAATAGTTTTGAAATTTCAACTTAATTATTTATTTGGTAAATAACTGTTCAGTCCAGTAGGTATGTGTTCCTATAACAAATGGCTCCACTGACACAGTTAAGCATTTTTTTCCTAGCTCCTTTAGAATAAAGCTGTATTTAGGTGAAATAGAGCAAGGAGAGAAAGGGTGAGGGGAGTTGGGTGGAGAGATCCTTCTGAAGGAAGGAAAAACTAGTGGGACACGGTACAGAAATGTCATGATTAAAAAAAAAAAAAAATCACTGACGTCTCAGCAAGTACCAAACTGCAAACTAAGCTCTCTGTATAACCTCCAACTATTCTTTTCAAAACAAATATAATCTCAATATTAAACCCCTTCTGACCCCACTATTTGTTACATAAGCCACTTTGTTTAATGCTTACCTGCCATCATACTCCTCATAGTTTTAAGGTTAATTTCATTTATTGGAGAACAATTATGCCATTTCACTGAAGGCATGGTTCATATGCCTAAATGCAACATATGTGTAACATGCAATATTTCAATAACACAAATGATAGCTTAAAAACCAGCAACTTCACAAAAATATCAAATGATTAATTAAAATTATTCTATGATTAAAGCAGTTAAGGAAGATTCTCCTGCTTTATCTGTGTCATAGTACATGAGAGTCTACAATATTATTTTCTGTAATTCTGTGTTTTCATTATTGGTTTTGATGTTTAGTACCTCAGTCACGTCCCAACTCTTTGTGACCCCATGGACTGTATCTCACCAGGCTTCTCTGTCCATGGGATTCTCCAGGCAAGAATACTGGGGTGGGTTGCCATTTCCTTCTGCAGGGGATCTTCCTGACCCAGGGATTGAATCTGCATCTCCTGCATTATAGGTAGATTCTTTACAGCTGAGCCACCTGGGAAGGCCATCCACTGGGATGGCTACAGTCAAAAAAAAAAAAAAAAACAAAAACAGAAAATACCAACTGTCAGTGAGATTGTAGAGAAAATGAAACCCATGTGAACTGTTGGTGGAATTGTGAAATGATGCAATTGGTATGGAAAACTAGAAAATATTTGCAAAAGACACATATGATAAATGGCTGTTTTCCAAAATACACAAATCTTATATACAGCTCTTGAAGCTCAACAATAAGAAAACAAACATACACTTTAAAACTGGCAAAGGATCTTAAGATGTGTTTTACCAAAGAAGATCCACAAACAGCAAAGAAGCATATGAAAAGATGATGCACATTATATGTCATCAGATCAGGAAAATGCAAATTGAAACAATGAGATACACCTATACACCTGTTAGAATGACCAAAATCTGAAACATGGACATCAGCAAATACTGGCAATGATACAGAGCAAAAGGAACTCTCCTTTATTTCTGATAGGTATGCAAAAATGGTACAGCAAGTTGGGAAGTTAGTTTTGTTTTGTTTTACAAAACTGAACATAAATGGATCTTTATGTCAGCTTTATTCATTATTGTGGAACACAGAAGCAACCAAGATGTCCTTCAGTAAAGGGATAGATATATAAGTGAAAGAAGTCAGTCTGAAAAGACTACATACTCTATGATTTTAACTATATGTGTGTGTGCTAAGTTGCTTCAGTCGTGTCTGACTCTGTGTGACCCTATGGACTATAGTCCACCAGATTCCTCTGTCAATGGAATTCTTCAGGCAAGAATACTGCCATGGGTTGCCATTTCCTTCTCCATGGGGCCTTCCTGACCCAGGGATTAAACCCACATCTCTTATGTCTCCTGCAATGGCAGGCAGATTCTTTACCACCAGCATCACCTGAGAAGTCCCTTCAACTATGACATTATAGAAAGATCAAAACTATGGAGACAGTAAAAGGATCAGTGGTTGCTAGGTTAGGGGTTGGACGGAGGGGAGGAATGAATAGGTGGAACATAGAAGAGTTTTAAGGCAGTGAAAATACTCTATGATAACCATAATGATAGATACATGCCATTACACATTTGTCCAAACCCATAGAATACACAACACCAAGAGTGAATCCTAATATGATCAACAAATTTTGGGTGATAAAGATATGTGCATGTAGGTTCATATATTGTAGATGGTTTGGCCATCTAGTGAGGAATGTTGATAATAGGGGAGGCTGTGTATGTGTGGGGTTGAGTTCTTGGAAATAACATTCCCTCAATTGCTGAGAACCTAAAACCTCTCTAAAAGTAAAGTCTAAATAAAACATTAATCAATACATATTGCCATATTAACATGTTAATTATTAAATGCTGTATTACCATCTAGAAAAATAATTTGCCAAAATATAACATTGATTCCTAATAAAAAACTCAGCAAACTAGGAACAGTAGAGAACTTCTTCAACATTATGGAACATCTATGACCAGCACACAAATGATATCACTTATAAAGGTAGCAACCTACCTCCTTTCTCTATATAATTGTTTTCATTAGATGTGTAATGGACATATGAAAAACTGCATTTATTTAGAGTGGACAGTTTGATGAGTGTTGACATATACATACATCTGTGAAGTTCAACACAGCCAAAAAAAGCTGAATATATCTGTCACACACTCTCCTGATTTCCTCATTCATTACAAATCAATTTTCGATTCACAGTTTTAAAAAATAAAGCAATTGAATAAATTATGTTTTGTTGTTTGGCTTTTTTTCATCCCTTAGCACAATTATTTTGAGATTTGCTTCATGTAAGGTTACCTGTGTGCCATGCTCCTTTTATTAATACTTCTCCAACTGTAAAATACAGTTATACCAAGGATACTGCCATTTGTGGACACTTTATTTATATTTTCTATTTCCCATTTTGCACACTTTACCACATTTTGAAAGTTCTTTAGCTCCCCAGAAAAATTCTCAAATTCTTTGAAACCTAGTAAATATTACTTACATGTGATGCCTCCCTATGCTTATTTTTAAAGTAAAACATCCCTCTCTAAGTGTCTCTGACTCTCATGAACTTCTACTTTAAAATTAATGTGACTTCATAACTGACACACATTTTTCTTAGCCCAAAGTAAATTCATTGAAGGGAGAATCCAATCATCCTCTCACTTTTCCATTCTCAAAATTTATTATAGTTCTCTTCATGCAAGTAAACTCACATCTTTTAAATCGAAAAATTTATTATTAAAAGGAAATAAAGCTTTTTTGGTAAAGAGTTGAATTGTGTTGCATTAAAATTTATAAGTTGAAGTTCTAACTTCTAGTATCTCAGAATATGACTGTATTTGAATACAGGTTCTTTAAAGAGGTAATTAGGTTAAAATGTGGTGTCATGCTGGGCTTCCCAGGTGGCTCAGCCTTTACAGAATTCCTTGGCCAATGTAGGAGATGGATTCCATCTCTGGATCAGGAAGATCCCATGGAGTAGGAAATGGCAACCCACTCCACTATTCTTGCTTGGAGAATTCCATGGACAGAAGAGCCTGGAGGGCTACAGTCCATGGGGTCACAAAGAGTTGGACACAACTGAGCACGAAAGCATTATTTTTATTTTTATTTTTCAGAGTGGACTGTAATCTAATACATCTGGTGTCCTTATAAGAAGAGGGAATCTGGACACAGATCCATAGAGGAAGAGGACCAGATAATGACACAGGGAGAAGATGGTCATCTACAATCCTCCTCAGACCTGGATTTCAGATCTTGAGCCTCAAGAATTGTAAAAAAAATAAAATTCTATTGCTTAAGGTAACTGGTGTGTGCTACTTTGTTATGACAGCTCTAACAAAATGAGCAGGAAAGTTATACTGTGGGCCACACGTCAAATGACAGATTTAGTCTGTTTTAGCAATAGTCAATTGTTAGAATGAAAAATTATCCACAGCCTCAAATTTTTTTCTGCTTACCGCTTTCTCATCAGCTTTGTTCCAGTCATCCATACTGCACAGACATTTGCGTGCAAACTCTCCCATCCAGTATTCTGTGGAAGGCTTACATTTCATTAAGTTTAATGGGGACAATTGGAAAGAATTATTATGTTTTGTAAACAAAATTACCATTACAATTATTCATAAAACTGGTGTTACATGCTTCCATTGCAGCATTTACAAATTTAGACAATCTAATTTATATTTGTGTCTGAATGAACATATCTGCTTAGGTTTATTTTCAGATCCCAAAACCTTCACTTTTCTTTTTAACAATAAACCTGTCTAGTGTTTTAGGGAATTTGGTTCTGATCATATTTATTTCCGTTACTTCATAAAAATTAATCTTCCCTTAGCCAAGGACAATTATTAAATACATGAACTAAAGGAATTCCAACATGATGGCATCATCCCATTCAAATGTTACTATGAGGACATGAACTCAGGACTTATGAAAACCATTAATCAGTCAGTGTGTACAATGGAGATTCATTCCTGGCAGAGCCTCTAGACCAGCTCTGTTGTGCAGTCACTAAATTGTCTGACTCTATGCAACCCCACTGATTGCAGTATGCCAAGCTTCCCTGTCCTTCACTATCTCGTGGAGTTACCTCAGAATCATGTCCATTGAGCCAGTGATGTCATCCAACCATCTTATCTTTTGCTGCCCTCTTCTTCTTTTGCCTTCAATGTTTCCCAGCATCAGGGTCTGTTCCAGTAGGTTGGCTCTTATCAGGTGACCAAAGTATTGGAGCTTGAGCTTCAGCATCAGTTATGGAAAACCATAACTTTGACTATATGGCACTTTGTCAGCAAAGTGACAGTGTTGCTTTTTAATATGCTGTTTGTCATAGCTTTCCTTCCAAGATGCAAGAATCTCTTATCATTTCATAAGTCAGGGCTCTGTGAGAATCACTGGAAAGAGATTTGACCTGACACCTGAATACCTCTGGGCCTTCCCAGGTGGCTTAGATGCTAAAAAATCTGCCTGCCCATGCAGGAGACACAGGATACATGGGTTTGATCCCTGGAGAAGATCCCCTGAAGAAGAAAATGGCAACTCACTCCACTATTCGAGTCAGGGAAATCCCATGGACAGAGAAGCCTGGCTGGCTACAGTTCATGGAGTTGCAAAGAGTTAGACATGACTTATTGATGGTATGCCTTTGTCTCGAGGGACCAAGGTGCTGTCCAGTCAGCTACCTGATCTCAGGTTCACTCTATTCTCATTAATCTTGCCTGAATGTTAATGGGCATAAACGTGTTTGCAGTCCTTCCTGTCTATGGTCCCCTGGCTTCTTTTGATTATATGATTAATTCATTTATATATATAATTTACATTAAAGGTCAACATATGAAAACAGGCATATAACAGGTGAGAAAAGAAACCTTTTTATTCAATATAACTATATATAATATTAAAACTTGTAGAATCCTATTGACAGAGGACAGAGGAGCCTTGTGGGTACAATTTGTGAGGTTGCAAGAGACAGACATGACTTAGCGGCTAAACCATCATCACAAAATTTGCAAGTTAGTTTTCTCCAGAGAGACATCTATAGTGACCATAATTGATATAGGTTATGAAGTAACAAAAAACACAAATCATCAGTTCTTTTCAGTTGCTCAGTCATGTCTGACTCTTTCCAACCCATGGATTTCATCATGCCAGGGTTCCTTGCCCATCACCAATTCCCGGGGTGTACTCAAATTCATGCCCATCGAGTCAGTGATGCCATCCAACCATCTTATCCTCTGTCATCTCCTTCTCCTCCTGCCTTTGATCTTTCCCAACATCGGCTTCTTCTCCAATGAGTCAGTTCTTAACATCAAGTGGCAAAAGTACTGGATCTTCGGCTTCAGCATCAGCGCTTCCCATGAATATTCAGGACTGATTTTAGGATTGACTGGCTTGATCTCCTTGCTGGCCAAGGGACTCTCAAGTGTCTTCACCAAACACAGTTCAAAAGCATCAATTCTTCAGTGTTCAGCTTTCTTTATGGTCTAGCTCTCACATTCATTCATAACTACTGGAAAAACCATACCTTTGACTAGACAGACCTTTGTTGGCAAGCTAATGTCTCTGCTTTTTAATATGCTGTCTAGGTGGGTCACAGCTTTTGTTCCAAGGAACAAGTGTCTTTTAATTTCAGGACTGCAGTCAACATCTGCAGTGATTCTGGAACCCAAGAAAATAAGCCTGTCACTGTTCCATTGTTTCCCCATCTCTTTGCCATGAAGTTATGGGATCATATGCCATGATCTACATTTTTTGAATGCTGAATTTAAGACAGTTTTTCACTATCCTCTTTCACTTTCATCAAGAGGCTCTCTTTAGTTTCTCTTCAGTCTCTTTGGTTCCTCTATGTCTTCTACCATATAGGTGGTGTCATCTGCATATATGAGATTATTGATATTTCTCCTGGCAATTTTGATTCCAGCTTGTGCTTTATCCAGTCCAGAATTTCACATGATGTACTCTGCATATAAGTTCAATAAGCAAGGTGACAATGTACAGCCTTGATGAACTCCTTTCTCAATTTGGAACCAGTCCATTGTTCAATGTCTGGTTCTAACTTTGGCTACTTGACCTGCATACAGATTCTACAGGAAGCATGTAAGGTGGTTATATTCTTTGAAGCTAAAGATGGAGAAGCTCTATACAGTCAACAAAAACAAGACCGGAGCATTCTGTGGCTCAGATTATGAACCCCTTATTGCCAAATTCAGACTTAATTTCAAGAAAGTAGGGAAAACCACTAGACAATTCAGGTATGACCTAAATCAAATCCCTTACAATTATACAGTGGAAATGATAAATAGATTTAAGGGATTAGATCTAATAAACAGAGCACCTGAAGAATTGTGCATGGAGGTTTGTGATATTGTACAGGAGCCAGTGATCAGGAGAGTCCTCAAGAAAAAGAAATGCAAAAAGGCAAAATGGTTGTCTGAGGAGGCCTTACAAATAGCTGAGAAAAGAACAGAAATTAAAGGCACAGGAGTTTAAAAAGATATACCCATTTGAATGCAGAGTTCCAAAGAATAGCAAGGAGAGATAAGGAAACCTTCCTTAGTGATCAATACAAGAAAATATAGGAAAACAATACAATGGAAAGGACTAGAGATCTCTTCAAGAAAGTTAGAGATACAAAGGGAATGTTTCATGCAAAGATGGGCACAATAAAGGAGAGAAAAGATATGGACTTAACAGAAGCAGAAGCTATTAAGAAGAGGTGGCAAGAATACACAGAAGAACTATACAAAAAAGATCTTAATGACCCAGATAACCATGATTGTGTGATCACTCACCTAGAGCCAGACATCCTGGATTCTGAAGTCTAGTGGGCCATAGGAAGCATCTCTATGAACAAAGCTAGTGAAGGTGATGGAATTCTAGTTGAGCTATTCCAAATCCTAAAAGATGATGCTGTGAAAGTGCTGCACTCAATATGACAGCCAATCTGGAAAATGCAGCAGTGGCCACAGAACTGGAAAAAGTCAGTTTTCATTCCAATTACTAAGAAAGGCAATGTTAATAATTGTTCAAACTACCACACAATTGCACACATCTCAGATGCTAGCAAAGTAATGCTCAAAATTCTCCAAACCAGGCTTCAACAGTATGTGAACTGTGAACTTCCAGTTGTTCAAGCTGGATTTAGAAAAGGCAGAGGAACCAGAGATCAAATTGTTAGGTAGTTAGAATAAGAAAAAGGAGTCAAGTATGGCAGTGGCTAAAAGACATGGGAAAACCCCACAGAAAAAGAACAAAGGAAGGTCAGAGGACCTGGGTGAGGACCTCAGGTAAAACAAACAGCCCTTCTGGCTAGCACAATTGACATACGGTAGGCTAATGGGGAAGAGAAAAAAACATATGAAAAGAAGAGCCAGAATTGGGCCATCAGCTTCTCTTCTCTTAGCATCTTTTGGGTCAGCCCACCCTCACGCCTCCAGCATGTATTTTTCTTTGCTAAATAAAACTGAGCTATAACACTGGTCCATCTGAGGGCTATAACACTGGTCCATCTGAGGGCTGTAACACTAGTCCATCCATCCATTCAAATTTTTGTTGTGATGAGACAGAACAGAGGAAATTACAAACTCCTCCTACATAATTGCCAATATCCATTGGATCATTGAAAAAACAAGAGAGTTCCAGAATGAAAGTGAAAGAGGAGAGTGAAAAGGCAAACATATCAAGGAAACCAGAATTGAAAGAGACACATGTACCCCAATGTTCATTGCAGCACCATTTATAATAGCCAGGACATGGAAGCAACCTAGATGTCCATCAGCAGATGAATGGATAAGAAAGCTATGATACATATATACAATGGAGTATTACTCAGCCATTAAAAAGAATACATTTGAATCAGTTCTAATGAGGTGGATGAAACTGGAGACGATTATACAGAGTGAAGTAAGCCAGAAAGAAAAACACTAATACAGTATACTAACACATATATATAGAATTTAGAAAGATGGTAACAATAACCCTGTATGTGAGACAGCAAAAGAGACACAGATGTGTAGAACAGTCTTTTGGACTCTGTGGGAGAGGGTGAGGGTGGGATGATATGGGAGAGTGGCATTGAAACATGTAAATTATCATATGTGAAACAAATCACCAGTCCAGGTTCAATGCATGATACAGGGTGCTTGGGGCTGGTGCACTGTGATGACCTAGAGGGATGAGATGGGGAGGGAGATGGGAGGGGGGTTCAGGATGGGGAACACGTGTACACCCATGGAGGATTCAAGTCTACGGCAAAACCAATACAATATTGTAAAGTAAAATAATAAAACAAAAAACTTAACATTCAGAAAACTAAGATCATGGCATCCGGTCCCATCACTTCATGGCAAATAGATGGGGAAACAGTGGAAACAGTGTCAGACTTTATTTTGGAGGGCTCCAAAATCACTGCAGATGGTGACTGCAGCCATGAAATTAAAAGACATTTGCTCCTTGAAAGAAAAATGATGATCAACCTAGACAGCATATTAAAAAGCAGAGATATTACTTTGCCAACAAGGGTCCCTATAGTCAAGGTTATGGTTTTTCCTGTAGACATGTGTGGATGTGAGATCTGGACTATAAAGAAAGCTGAGTGCTGAAGAATTGATGCTTTTAAACTGTGCTGTTGGAGAAGACTCTTGAGAGTCCCTTGGACTGCAAGGAGATCCAACCAGTCTATCCTAAAGGAAATCAGTCCTGAATATTAATAGGAAGGACTGATGCTGAAGCTGAAACTCCAATACTTTGGCCACCTGATGGGAAGAACTGACTAACTAGAAAAGACCCTGTGCTGGGAACAATCAAAGGTGAGAGGAGAAGGGAATAACAGAGAATGAGATCGTTGGATGGTATCACTGACTCGATGGACATGAATTTGAGTAAGCTCCTGTAGTTTGTGCTGGACAGGGAAACCTGGCGTGCTGCAGTCCATGGGGTCGCAAAGAGTGGGACATGACTGAGAAGCTGAACCAAACTGAACTGAAGTAAGGTGATCTGTTATTCCCATCTCTTGAAGAATTTTCCAGTTTGCTCTGATCCACATAGTCAAAGGCTTTAGTGCAGTCAATGAAGGAGAAGTAGATATTTTTCTGGAATTCTCTTGTTTTTTCTATGGTTCAATGGATATTGACAATTTGATCTCTGGTTCCTCTACCTTTTCTAAATCCAGCTAGAACGTCTAGATGTTCTCCGTTCAGGTACTGCTAAAGCCTCACTTGGAGAATTTTGAGCCTTACTTTACTAGCAAGAGAGATGAATGCAACTGTGCAATAGTTTGAACATTTTTTGGCATTGCCTTTCTTTGGCATCGCCTTTGTTTGGAATGAAAACTGACCATTTCCAGCCCTGTGCCCATTCCTGAATTTTCAAAATTTACTGGTATAATGAGTGCAGGACTTTCACAGCATTATTTTTTAGGATTTGAAATAGCTCAACTAGAATTCCATCACCTCCACTAGGTTTGTTTTTAGTGATGCTTCCTAAGGCTCACTTGACTTTGTATTCCAAGATGTCTGGCTCTAGGTGAATGATCACACCGTCATGATTACCTGGGTGATGAAGATCTTTTTTGTATAGTTCTGTGTATTCTTGTCACATCTTTATAATATCTTCTCCTTCTGTTAAGTCCATACCATTTTTGTCCTTTATTGCACCCATCTTTGCATGAAATTTTCCCTTGGTATCTCTAATTTTCTTGAAGAGATCGCTAGTCTTTCCCATTATATTTTTTCCCTCTATTTCTTTGTATTGATCACTTAGGAATGCTTTCTTATCTCTTCTTGATATTCTCTGCTTTCAGATGGATATCTTTCCTTTTCTTTTCCGCCTTTTGCTTCTCTTCTTTTCTCTGCTATTTGTAAGTCCTTCTTCGACAACCATTTTGCCTTTTCCCATTTCTTCTTCTTGGGGATGGTTTTGATCACTGCCTTTTGTACAATGTTACGAACTACTGTCATAGTTCTGCAGGCACTCTATCTATCAGATCTAAACCTTGAATCTATTTATCAATTTCACTGTACAGTCATGAGGATATGATTTAGGTCATAACTGAGTGGTCTAGTGGTTTTCTCTACTTTCTTCAATTTGTGTCTGAATTTTGCAATAAGAAGTTCATGATCTCAGCCACAGTCAGGTCCTGATCTTGTTTTTGCTGACTGTATAGAGTTTCTCCATCTTCGGCTTCAAAGAATATAATCAATCAGATTTCAGTATTGACCATCTGGTGATGTCCAAATGTAGAGTCATCTGTTGTATTGTTGGAAGAGAGTGTTTGCTATGACCAGTGCAGTCTCTGGGCAAAACTCTTGTTAGCCTTTGACCTGCTTCATTTTGTACTCAAGGCCAAACATGACTGTTACTCAAGGTATCTATTGACTTCCTACTTTTGCATTCCAGTTCCCTATGATGAAACAGACATCTTTTATTTTATTCTATTTCTTTGATGTTAGTTCTAGAAGGTCTTGTAGGTCTTCATAGAACTGTTAAACTTCAGCTTTTTCAGCATTAGTGGTTGAGGCAGACTTGGATGACTGTGATGTTGACTGGTTAGCCTTGGAAATGAACAGAGGCCATTTGGTCATTTTTGAGATTGTGCCCAAGAACTGCATTTTGGGCTCTTTTGTTGACCATGATGGCTACTGTATTTCTTCTATGGGATTCTTGCCCACAGTAGTAGATATAATGGTCATGTGAATTAGATTCACCCATTCCAGTCAATTTCAGTTCACTGATTCCTAAAATGTCAATGTTCACTCTTGCCATCTCCTGTTTGGCCACTTCCAATTTACCCTGATTCATGGACCTAACATTCCAGGTTCCTATGTGATATTGTTCTTTACAGCATCAGAGTTTACTTCCATTGCCAGTCCTCTCCACAACTGGGTGTTGTTTTGCTGTTTGGCTCAGCCTCTTCCTTCTTTTGGGTGCTATTTCTCCTCTCTTCTCCAGTAGCACATTGGACACCTACCGACCTGGGGAGTTCATCTTTCACTGTCATATCTTTTTGACTTCATACTGTTCATGGGGTTTTCAAGGCAAGAATACTGAAGTGGATTGCCAATATGCCAGTGGGCTATGTTTTGTCAGAAGTCCCCACCATGACCTGTCTATCTTGGGTGGCCCTACATGGCATGTCTCATAGTTTCATTGAGTTAGACAGGACTATAATCCAAATGATCAGTTTGGTTAGTTTTCTGTAATTGTGTTTTGCATTATGTTTGCCTTCTGATAGATAAGGGTAAAAGGCTTGTGGAAGCTTCCTGATGGGAAGGACTAGTTGTGAGACTAACCTGGGTTTTGCTCTGATGGTCAGGGCCATGTTCAGTAAATCTTTAATCTAACTTTCTGTTCATGGGTGGGGCTGTGTTCCCCCCCTTGTACTTTGTTCTGAGGGCAAATTATAGTAGAGGTAATGGCAGTAAAGGTGCCCTCCTTCAAAAGGGCTTGTGCAGGACTTGTTGCATTCAGTGCCCCTGATCCCATGGCAGCCACTGTCTACCCATGCTTCAGCCAGAGACTCCTGGACACTCACAGGCAAGTCAGGCTTAGTCTCTTATGGGGTCACTGCTCCTTTCTCTTCAGTCCTGGTGTGAACAAGGTTTTGCTTGAGCCCTCCTAGGGTCTCTGGCAGGTATGTAGTTTGATTCTAAACATGATTTTGCCCCTCCCATTGTCTTGCTTCTCCTTTTCTCTTGGACGTGTGGTATCTTTTTTGGGTGGGATCCAGCATTCTCTCATGAATGGTTGTTCAGCAGTTAGTTGCAATTTTGGAGTTCTCACAGGAGAAGATGAGCACACCTCCTTCTACTCTGCCATCAGCTGTGTGACTTGGAAACCACAAACCATGGTCAAAAGTAAAAATTAGGAAGTGACCAAGGAGTACCCCCACATGGGCGATTGCCTCAGGAATGAGTGCCTGTGACCTGGGAGCAGAAAGTCATCTGCAGGTGTCAAGTGAGAATAGAAGAAGATCAAGGGATGGTAAATGTCCAGACTAGCACATAGGAGGAATGGGTTCAGGGACCTAGGCCTCAGCTGCTGCACACCTGATGAGCAGGTGACTGGCTTTAAGGATGATTTAAACACAATACACAATAGCATCCTTTTACCCACCAATAGAACAATTACTTCAATTCCAGTTAAATAATCTGAGAGGTTTACAAAACTATAAAGTCATAAAGCACACACTTAATGTCTCCTTTTCTAATGTTTAGTCTTCGACATTTTTACTTTGTCACAATTGTCACACTGTGAACACATTTTAAAATATAGTCATTTCTGAGGCTGACCAGAGAGCAGGCACTTTCTAGATAACTTGAAAATTATCCAAAGATACACAGTAAAATGTGGATTCAAGGTGGGAAACCATGGCAGGTTTTGACAGACTTTTACGTGAATGTCTAATGTGATCAAATTGCCAACATCTGCTGGTTCGTCAAAAAAGCAAGAGAGTTCCAGAAAAACATGTATTTCTGCTTTATTGATTATGCCAAATCCTTTGACTGTGTTCAGTTCAGTTCAGTCCCTCAGTCGTGTCCGACTCTTTGCAACCCCATGAATTGCAGTATGCCAGGCCTCCCTGTCCATCACCGACTCCCAGAGTTCACTCAGACTCACATCCATCAAGTCTGTGATGCCATCCAGGCATCTCATCCTCTGTCGTCCCCTTCTCCTTCTGCCCCCAATCCCTCCCAGCATCAAAGTCTTTTCCAATGAGTCAACTCTTCGCATGAGGTGGCCAAAGTACTGGAGTTTCAGCTTTAGCATCATTCCTTCCAAAGAAATCCCAGGGTTGATCTCCTTCAGAATGGACTGGTTGGGGATTACAATAAACTGTGGAAAATTTTTCAAGAGATGGAAATACCAGACCACCTGACCTGCCTCTTGAGAAACCTATATGCAGGTCAGGAAGCAACAGTTAGAACTAGACATGGAACAACAGACTGGTTCCTAATAGGCAAAGGAGTACATCAAGGCTATATATTGTCACCCTGCTTATTTAACTTATATGCAGAGTACATCATGAGAAACGCTGGGCTGGAAGAAGCACAAGCTGGAATCAAGATTGCTGGGAGAAATATCAATATGCTCAGATATGCAAATGATACCACCCTTATGGCAGAAAGTGAAGAGGAACTGAAGAGCTTCTTGATGAAAGTGAAAGAGGAGAGTGAAAAATTTGGCTTAAAGCTCAACATTCAGAAAACGAAGATCATGGCATCTGGTCCCATCACTTCATGGGAAATAGATGGGGAAACAGTGGAAACAGTGTCAGACTTTATTTTTTGGTGCTCCAAAATCACTGCAGATGATGATTGCAGCCATGAAATTAAAAGACGTTTACTCCATGGAAGAAAAGTATGACCAACCTAGATAGCACATTGAAAAGCAGAGACATTACTTTGCCAACAAAGGTCCATCTAGTCAAGGCTACGGTTTTTCCAGTGTCAGGTATAGATGTGATAGTTGGACTGTGAAGAAAGGGATTAATGCTTTTGAAGTGTGGTGTTGGAGAAGACTCTTGAGAGTCCCTTGGACTGCAAGGAGATCCAACCAGTCCATCCTAAAGGAGATCAGTCCTGGGACTTCATTTGAAGGACTGATGTTGAAGCTGAAACTCCAATACTTTCTCCACCTCATGCGAAATGTTCACTCATTGGAAAAGACCCTGATGCTGGGAGGGATTGGGGACAGGAGGAGAAGGGGATAACAGAGAATGAGGTGACTGGATGGCATCTCCTACTCGATGGACATGAGTTTGGGTAAACTCTGGGAGATGGTGATGGACAGGGAGACCTGGTATGCTGCGATTCATGGGATCGCCAGCAGTTGGACACGACTGAGTGACTGAACTGAACTGAATATGTCTTATGATAATGTTTCTTGAGAATATGCCCTTAAGAATAATAATGCTTGTTGTAATTTGAATATTTTATTTTCACTAAGAACAGATGTGACAATATGACCAGAATATCAATACAAATGCACATTAAATATAATTACATTTTTATTGTGATTGAGGAATGGGCAATTTTGTGCCTTTTAAAAATGCATATCACAGGTGTATGGCCAAACCAATACAATATTGTAAAGTAATTAACCTCCAATTAAAATAAATAAATTTATATTTTTTAAAAAGTAAGTAAAGAAACTGCCAAAAAAATAACATAAAGATGCATGTCAGGGTTAGAAAATGCAGCAGATTCTAAATCATTTTTTTTAGGATTTTAAATAGCTCAACTGGAATTTCATCACCTCCACTAGCTTTGTTCATAGTGATGCTTCCTAAGGCCCACTGGACTTCACATTCCAGGATGTCTGGCTCTAGGTGAGTGATCTCACCATCATGGTAATCTGGGTCACGAAGATTTTTATTGTATAGTTCTTCTGTGTATTCTTGCCACCTCTTCTTAATATCTTCTGCCTCTGTTAGGTCAATATCATTTCTGTCCTTTACTGTGCCCATCTTTGCATGAAATGTTCCCTTGGTATCTCTAATTTTCTTGAAGAGATCTCTAGTCTTTCCCATTCTATTGTTTTCCTTTATTTCCTTGCACTGATCACTGACGAAGGTTTTCTTATCTCTCCTTGATATTCTTTGGAACTCTGTATTTGAATGGGTATATCTTTCCTTTTCTCCTTTGCCTTTCACTTCTTTTCCTTTCTCAGCTATTTGTAAAGCCTCATAAGACACCCATTTTGCCTTTTTGCATCTTTTTCTTGGGTATGGTCTTGATCCCTGCCTCTTGTATTATGTCATGAATCTCTGTCCATAGTTCTTCAGGCACCCTGTTTATCAGATCTAATGCCTTCTATTTGTCCCTTCCTCTGTATAATCATAAGTGAATTGATCTAGATCATACCTGAATGGTCTAGTGGTTTTCCCTACTTTCTTGAAATTAAGTCTGAATTTGTCAATAAGGAGTTCATGATCTGAGCCATAATCTGCTCCTGCTCTTGTTTATGCTGACTATATAGAGCTTCTCCATCTTTGGCTGCAAAGAATATAATATCTGATTTGGTACTGACCATCTGGTGATGTCGATGTGTAGAGTCTTCTCTTGTGTTATTGGAAGAGAGTGTTTGCTATGGGCAGTGCATTGTCTTGGCAAACCTCTGCTAGCCTTTGCCCTGCTTCGTTTTGTAGTGCAAGGCCAAATTTCCCTGATACTCTAGGTAACTCTTGACTTCTTACTTTTGCATTCCATTCCCCCATCATGAAGAGGATAACTTTTGGGGGTGTTAGTTCTAGAAGGTTTTGTAGGTCTTCATAGAACCTACAAAGAGCTGAAGTTGACTTCAGTTTCTTCAGCATTACTGGTCAGGGCATAGGTTTGGATTACTGTGATATTGAATTGTTTGTCTTGGAAATGAACAAAGATCATTCTGTCATTTTTGAGATTGCATCCAAGTACTGCATTTTGGACTCTTTTGTTGGGTATGTTGGCTATTCCATTTCTTCTAAGGGATTCTTGCCCACAGTAGTAGATAAAATAGTCATCTGAGTTAAATTCAGGCATTCCAGTCCATTTTGGTTCACTGATTCCTAAAATGTCGATGTTCACTCCTGCCATCTCGTATTTGACCACTTCCAATTTGCCTTGATTCATGGACCTAACATTCCAGGTTCCTATGCAATATTGCTCTTTACAGCATTGGACTTTACTTCCGTCACCTGTCACATCCACAACTGGGTGTTATTGAGCAAGATGGCAGAGGAATAGAATGGGAAGACTACTTTCTCCCTCAGAAATTCATCAAAAGATTATTTGCATGCTGAGCAGCTACCCCCAATATACTTCTTTAGAAAAGATACCTTCAACATAAAAGCATGAAGAAAACATGATTAATTATCTTTTTTTTTTCCCCCTGGGACAAATTTCAGTTTTAGACATTGGCTGTTAATTTACTGCAGTTAAAAATGAGGACATGTATATCTCTGCTCAGTTCACCTAAACTATAAATATGCGTGCATAGTCAGTTGCCTAGTGGTATCCTATAGCCTGCCATGCTTCTCTGTCCTGGCTTGCCATGTGATTTCTCAGGCAAGAATATTGGAGTGGGTTTCCATTTCCTTCCCTCAGGGATCTTCCAGACCCAGGGATTGAACCCAAGTCTTCTGTGTCTCCTACATTGCCAGGTGGATTCTTTATTACTGAGCCACCTGGGAAGCCTTTAACTATAAATATGGATTGCTTATTAAAAACATTTTCACAGTTGCCAAGAACTCGTCTCCGTTTTTATAACTATAATGAATAGAATTTTTCATCTTTATTGTATATTTTAACCGTTAATGAGCATAATCAGTGCTTTTTAACATATTTTACTATTCCTGAGTTCTTTACTTTGATTCGTCTCCAGATTGGCTAGAGTTCATTATCAAGAATGGGTTTGTTTCTTTTCAAGAAGGGTTTATATGCACTATATTCCTTGGATTAGTAAAAGCCTAAATACCTTTCTGCTATCTCTTACTTGAAAGAGATTCTTGGAGAATATTCTCTTTCATCCAGAACTTTGTAGATGTTTTTATACAATCTTCTTCTACAAAATCTTATTAGAGGGAAATCTGAGGCCAGCCTGAATTCTTGTCATTTCCAGATTACTTTAGTAGTTAGCTTCCCTTGGATTTCTTTAGAACTCTTTCTTATTATATTTCAGCAAATTTACCTGTATATTCCAGTCACTCTGTATTGTTTTATCCTCATATAGAGGTTATATTTTGATCCACTGTCTCAAATATTCCTGTTCTGGAGAAGTTAAAACATACTTTCTTCTAAGTTCTTGTACAAGAATAATTCTTTTAATATTTCTAAATATACTTTTTGTTCTAATCCTCTGGACATAATTTGTGTGTTTATCAGATCCTTTTCAACTATCTTTCAGATTTATCATATTTGATCCTATTATTTATTTATTTATTTTTGCTATTTTATGTCTTGATTATGTGTTTGTTACATTGGCCTGGTCTTCCATACACATGAAACTTTCTCGGTCCAATAGTTTCAAATTTTTTTCTTTTTAAATGTTTACTACAGAATATTCAATATACAATGTAGAAAGTATATTATAATGACTTCATTTTACCACTTAGCTTAATAATTAGCAACTTGTGACCTATATTCTCTATTTATACAATTTAGCATCTGAGCTACTAAGAAAGACCTTTATACAATTACCAATTCAAATTGGATTATTTGGAAGTGACTTCACAAATCAGGAGCAGTTTCATGAATCTGTAACCTGTGTAGTTAGACAAGTTCTTATGCTTGAAGCATCCGTACTGTTTAATGCTTTGATACTACAGTATTAAAAATTTGTTAACAGTTTTTGAAGTATGAACCCTATAATAAAGTAGCCAGCCCTTATCCCCATTAACTCTGATCTGAGATTCCTTGTCCATTTAAGGGCCTATAAATGACCTCAGAGTAAGATTTAGTTCTTTAAGAGAGAGTAATGATGAGTTTATTGCTAATGGTAACAAGGAATTTGGAAAATATTATAGGATTTCAATTTGTCACATCTTCACACACACTGTCTTTAATTTTAACTTGTGCTCTAAAATGAGGGACAAAATTAAATATACTTAAAAATTAGGAGGGAAAAGATGATATATAGTTTAAATTATCTTGAATTGTAATTCAATTATGTTGAATTATCTAGTTTACATTCTGACATCATCAGTTATCTGACTCTCAGCAAATCATTCCCTCTTGTTCTATACCCACATTCATATTCATAAATTGAGAAACATAATTTATATCACATAAGGTTTTTAGAAGACATGGTATATAAACTGTCTTGAACAGTGCATCCTTGCAGTAAATGTATGAACTTTTTCATCTCTCTATCTCTTTTATTATTTTGGTCTTTTCATCATAGGAAATGTTTTGTGGTTCACATGTTTCAATTATTAAAATGGATAGGACTTTTTAACAGATGCTGAACATGAAATAGATTTGGGGGATGTTACTATATGCTGTGTTAGTGATAGAAAAGTAATAGTGAAATAATTAGTCTCTCAATTGTTTCTGCCTCCTTGTGATCCCATGGACTGTAGCCTGCCAGCGTCCTCTGTCCATGGGATTCTCCAAGCAAGAATACTGTTGTGGGCTGCCACTTCCTTCTCCAGCGATCCTCCCCACCCAAGGATCAAACCTGTGTTTCCTGCATTGCAGGCAGATTCTCTGCCATCTGAGCCACCAGAGAAGCCCCATTAGTGGCAGAAAACAACAGTAATTAAAGAGGAATATGTGTGTGAGGAAGAAGGGCTCAAGAGTACTTTCCCATCCTTTTTCTTTTCTCCTACTCTAACCTACTGAACTGAGAAGCCAGAAAAGAACAAGAATGAACTGAGAAAGCAGAATACTGAAGTAAATGGTTATATATGTTTTACAGGTTATAAGAAAAACTCATTTTAGCTAATATAAGCAGAAAATCACATCACAATTGGAAAGACGTTTAAAGTTGATAGTATCTCTTATATGAGATTAACAAGTTAGTCCCAGAAAACAGTCAGGAAGCAAAAGAGACTTTCCAATGTACAGTCAAGGTCAAGAGATAAGAAGAATTTGCTCAAGATGATATTTCTGGCACATAACATCAATGCTAATTTTGAATTCTTCTGTTAGGAAGCATTCAAAACCAAGACTATGACACAGTCATTAGCAAAAATAATTATTTTTCTATATGTGTACTTAGTCATGTTTGACTGAGCTACATTGATCTGAAACAAAATAATATTTCCAATCATTCATTCTTATGGATATATACAGATGGGATATATTGCTTTCCAGGGAACCTTCCCAACTGGGGATCGAACATGAAAAAATGAACAAAAATATTTCTCTATATATTCCTATCTACTTGTGTATATGTATCAAAATAACTATTCTTTTATAAAATGAATAAGAGTATTTATCTACATCTATCCATCTACTTGTGTGCATGCATAAGTATACATATATGCATGTATGTGTAAGAATATACATATTTTAAAATGTAGGATAGAAGATGAATCAAAATATTAATGGATTTTATCCTTAAATGGTAGAATTTCATCTTCCTTCAGTATATTTCTCCATAGTTTTAAACTGTTTATACAAAATAGGTAATACCTACAATTAGAACATCAAGGACACTCATTTCACTGTAGAGAAAAATAATTTGTGGTTCTAAAATTGGCCACTTTTGACAAGAACTAAATATACTGATCACATGTGAAAGTTAGCAATGACAATACCTTATTTCATAAGTTGCTGAAAATTATGGGTCAACAGAATGTAATTCCACATTAGATATAACTTAGAGTGGTTTATGGTTCAAGAACCAAGATGAAAATGAATTTTCCAACTGTTTTCATGGGTAGAAAAATAAAACATTTCTGATGTAAGAGGTCATGAAAATTTAGGACTCTAAAGCCAGGTAAAACTTGTAGAATATTTTAATTAGTTTTTTCTAGCAGACTCTGGGAACTCTGTAGTCTTCCCAGTTAGCCTCCCTTTGTCACATTCCCAAAGCCCCTTATCCAATGGCTAATAATTGTTGCTCATATTACATTAGCCAGAGTCCAGTTATTCCCTAAGGAACTCACTTTCTGGTGAGTTCTACCTTAAAAGTGGTGGGCTGATCTAGTTCTCTGAAAAATGGTAATTTGATAGAGACCACAATGAACCTGCAGTTTGCTAGACCCCAAGTGTGCTCTGCTGCTGCTGCTGCTCAGTCGCGTCAGCCGTGTCCAATTTTCTGTGACCCTATAAAACTATAGCCCACTAGGCTCCTCTGCCCATGGAATTTTCCAGGCAAGAATAATGGAATTGGCTGTCATTTCCTACTCCAGGGGATCTTCCCAACCCAGGGATTGAACCTGAATTTCTTAGGTCTTCTGCATTGGCAGATGGACTCTTTACCACTGGTGCTAGTTGGGAAGCCCAATTCTGAGAAAGAAAAACAGAGCTGGAGGAATCAGACTCCCTGACTTCAGATTATGGAGAAAATGTAGTCTCTTCAATAAGTGATGCAGGGAAAATTGGAGAGCTACAGATAAAAGGAAGCAATTAGAACATTCCCTAATACCATACACAAAAATAAACTCAAAATGGAATAAAGACCTAAATGTAAGATCAGATATTATAAAACTCCTAGAGGAAATATAGACAGAACACTCTTTAACATAAAATGCCAACAATACAGTTTTGGATCTTTGTCCAAGAGTAATGGAAATAAAAACAAAAATAAACAAATGGGAACTAATTAAAGGCTTTTGCACAGCAAAGGCAGCCATAAACAAAATGAAAAGACAATCTACAGAACAGGAGAACATTTGCAAATGATGTGACCAACAAATGATGAATTTCCCAAATAGAAGAACACCACATGCAGCTTCATATCAAAACAAGGAAGCAACCCAATCAAAGAATGGGCAGTGGTAGCAGAGAATTCCTACTGCAGATGCAAGACCATGGCAGAGTGTAGTTGGCTCCAGTAGCAATGTCTGGGGCAAAGAGAATATGAAGAATGAATACAAGATGTCTACACACATGCACATCCGACTTATTGTGATGATCAAACTATATCAAAGTTACTTCTCTGAGTGCCAATGAGCAATCCTAGCTGTTAAGGACTGTAAAAAGAGGGACATGGGATGCATTGGCATTATGTGTCCCCTGAAATGATGCATTGAGAAGAAGCCAATGTCACTTCTGTGACATTCCTACCAAGAGTCATATCTTAAATTTAATCCTGAAAATCATGTGACAAACCCCAAACAAAATTTATGGCCTATACTCCTAAAAAT
Organism: Oryx dammah; assembly: GCF_014754425.2. Taxonomy (NCBI): domain Eukaryota; kingdom Metazoa; phylum Chordata; class Mammalia; order Artiodactyla; family Bovidae; genus Oryx; species Oryx dammah. Next base: position 3,201,907 of record NW_024070185.1, read on the forward strand.
ACTCATTGGAAGGACTGATACGGAAACTGAAGCTCTGATACTTTGGCCACCTGATTCAAAGAGCTGACTCTTTAGAAAAGACCATCCAACCATCTCATCCTCTGTCATCCCCTTCTACTCCTGCTTTCAATCTTTCCCAACATCAGGGTCTTTTCCAATGAGTCAGCTCACTAGCACATCAGTGCTAATTTCCTTATTTTAATCACTGTCCTATGGTTGGATAAAGACTGTTCTTGGTTTTAGGAAATACATGCCGAAATATTTAAGAATAATGGAATATCATGGCTGAAAGTCTCAAAGAATACATGATGATAAAATGTTAATATTTGAGGAAAAAATGGGCAGAAGATCTATAGATACATTATTCCTAAAAAGACAGAAAGATGGTCAGAAGTCACATGAAAAAGTGCTCAACACTGCTATTTATTAGAGAAATGCAAATCTAAAGTACAATGAGATATCACCTCAGATCAGTAAGAACGGCCATCATTTAAAAATTGCAAATAACAGATGCTGGAGAAGGTGTGGAGAAAACGGAACGTTCTTGCAATGTTGACAGGAATGTGAATTGGTGTAGCGACTTGGAGAATAGTGTGAAGACTCCTTATAAACTAAAAA
>NW_024070185.1:3202534-3267488 GCF_014754425.2 Oryx dammah
GACCCCATGAACTGCAGTAAGCTAGGCCTTCCTGTCCATCACCAACTGCATTCAAAATTCACAGAAACATCCACCACAGTATGGGTTTCTGCCTCTGAGGAGAAGGCATTCAATGTTATGTCAGCAGCCTGCAAAGAGAGGCACTCAAAAGGCCCCAGGAATTTAATGCAATATTACTTAATGTTCTTGGAAAACTTTTCCCAAGAGGAGGAGGGAGCATGGAACTCACATGCAGACCTCCCACTGCAAGCCTGTGCTGAATTCTGAATGTAGCCATGGATTTTCTTTATTGTTTCTTAATGTTTAGGCAGCAATACATGCTACTGTGTATTGATCACTGTTTCAAGCTGATTGAGAGAAGTAAGGCACTGAGAAATTTCATTCCCAGTGGAGGTAATCAGAAGGGCAACGCACAGGAATAATTCTAGTTAACTACTGGCATTATCCACAGCAACATTGTGCTCGGTCACTTCAATTGTGTTCAACTCTTTCGACCCCAAGGACTGTAATCCACCAGGCTCACTGCCCATGGGATTTCCCATGCAGGAATACTGGAGTGGGTTGCCATTTCCTTCTCCAGGGGATCTTCCTGACCCAGGGATGGAACTCAAGTTTTCTGTGTCTCCTGCATTACAGGTAGATTCTTTACCACTGAGCTACTGGAGAAGCCCACAGCAATATAAGGATGAAAAAAAAAAAAAAAACAAGCAACAAAATAATGTAGACAGATATGAAAAGCACTAAAAGAGCTTTGATTAGTTGGGATGGTCTCTAGGCCACACTAATGTAAAGCAAAAATATCTCAGGAGCTTAAAGCAACAATATTTTATTTCTGACTCAGGACACATATCCATCATTCTGCCTATTGGTTTTATTTTATCCATCCTCCTTCTGTTACACAGCCTGATAAAACGCCCACTGTGGGGAACAGCATCCATCACCATGATGGAGGAAAAGAGAGGAACCACACCTGGCACATTTCACATCCCTTCAGCTCACATTCAATGGGCTGCTCAGTCACATGGGATCAGCTTCTGTGTGTCAAGTCAATATATTTCTCATTTATGCCCAGCGAGGAGAAATGGGATATTTGAAACAGCCTCCAGGACTACCATCTAAAGGAGCTACTTTCAACTATAATACTGTCAATTTAAGGAAAAAAAGGAAATATAAATATCTGAAATAACTGCTCTCTTTCTTGTTTGTTTGCTTGTTTGCTTGCTTGCTTTGCTCTTGTTGTTGCTTTTGGCCTTCCTGTGTGGCCTGCCAGATCTTAGTTCTCTGACCAAGGATTGCACTTGTGCTCTGACAATGAAAGTGCCAAGTCCTAAACACTGGACCAGCAGAGAATTCCCTCCTTCTTGTATTAGTTGCTTATGACAAGATCAAGTTGGAGACAGCCTAGTTTGTTATCTATAGAATAATCTATTGCTCCCAGATCAATTCAAAAGTGATGCTCTCCTATGCCAAACATTGTTCTTGTCACTAGGATACATCAGCGAACAAGAGAGGTAGAGTTTCTTGCATATTTGAGTCTTACATTTTAGTCACAGACAAAAGACAACAAATGATACATTATTATCTTATAGTGTGTATGTTTGTTAGTTGCTCAGTTGTGTCCAACTCTTTGCAACCCCATGGACTGTAGTGTGCCAAGCTCCCCTGTTTATGGAATCTCTCAGGCAAGAATACTAGAGTGGGTGGCCAATCCCTTCTATAGGGGAATCTTCCCAACCCAGGGATCGAACTTGGGTATCCTGCGTTGCAGGCAGTTTCTTTGCCATCCAAGCCACCAGGGAAGCCCATTGTTTTATAGTAACTAAATTATATTTCACATTATAAATGATATTAAGTAAAAGAAAAAGTGAAACAGGATGGAAAGGAACAGAGAATTTCAAGAGAAAGTGGTTGATTGTAACTTAAGATATGAAAATTAGACATTATCAGGAAGGTAAAATATGAATTTTTTTTCATTTGTATAGATGAAAAGCAATCTTGATGGTACAGATAGCAGTGCCAAAACTGTAAAGTGGGAGAGGAAAAGGAACACTAAGAAAATATCAAAATGGAAGGGAAAATATGTGTGGTTATAGCAGAGTCAGAAAAATGGGAAGAAAATAATTATAAAGTCATAGTGATAATGGAGAAGTTAATTTTAGAATATAAATAGATGCTGGTGTTTCTTTGGGTAAAGTTTGGAGATAATTCAGGTTTTATCTGAATTATGGGTGGATGATTGATATGATCTGGCCAAAATTTCAAAGGTTTCTTTGGTTACTTTCAACATATATGTAACAAAAATAAAATAAAAGTAACTCTGCTTAAAAAAAAAAAAAAAGTAGTTCTCTCTTCCATCCTGTGCAGAGATGTGTGTGCTCAAGAGAAAGGCTAGTTTCTCAAAGAGAAATTGTATGTTTTGTCTCCTGATTCATCAGGGCAGAGGGATAGATGAAATAATGGTGAAAGGGTGGTAAAACTGTGGTGAAAATGGAGATGGTGTTCTACTAAATTGGAGAGAATGCTCACTTCAGGCTCAGGACTAGATTTTTCTTACTATTCTGAGGCAAGATACGCATCTAATGTATTAAGTCAGAGTTTATGGGGTTCCTAGTAAGGTTAAAACATTTGGAACTCACCAATAAGCCTAACTATAGTTGAAGGGTCAAGAAATAGTCAGTATGCAGTTTCACTTCTACCACACTTTTGCAGCTTGTGAAACATCAATGACGCATACACTGATGCAAAGCATGTAAAAACTACTGCTCTGAAGAAATATGTCCAAATAAGAAACCCCCTTTATCTTCAGCAGAGCAGGAAGAAGCAGGCAAGATGGCAAAGAGCCTACTGAGAAACACAGTGCCCTAGAAGTCAATAACACAGTGTAACAACATAACCATTAAATGTTGTTAAAGGAAGAGGAATAGTCAATGAGGGTAGTTGATGTTTCCAAAAAAGAAACAATGTCAATATATCAGCCTTTCAAAGACATACACAAAATAAATGTTTCTTTTTAACTGAAGTCTGCTGCTGCTGTTAAGTCACTTCATTCATGTCTGACTCTGTGCGACCCCATAGACGGCAGCCCACCAGGCCCCCCATCCCTGGGATTCTCCAGGCAAGAACACTGGAGTGGGTTGCCATTTCCTAGTCCAATGCATGAAAGTGAAAAGTGAAAGTGAAGTCACTCAGCTGTGTCTGACTCTTAGCGACCCTATGCACTGCAGCCCACCAGGCTCCTCCATCCATGGGATTTTCCAGGCAAGAGTACTGGAGTGGGTTGCCATTGCCTTCTCTGAAGTCTAGTTAACTTACAAAAATGTACAGATTTCAAGTGATCAAGTGAGTTTTGTCAATTGTATACACCCATGAAAAATTGATGCAGATGACACCACCCTTATGGCAGAAAGTGAAGAGGAACTAAAAAGCCTCTTGATGAAAGTGAAAGAGGAGAGTGAAAAAGTTGGCTTAAAGGTCAACATTCAGAAAACTAAGATAATGGCATCTGGTCCCATCACTTCATGGGAAATAGATGGGGAAACAGTGGAAACAGTGTCAGACTATTTTGGGGGGCTGCAAAATCACTGCAGATGGTGATTGTAGCCATGAAATTAAGACACTTACTCCTTGGAAGAAAAGTTATCACCAACCAATATAGCATGTTAAAAAGCAGAGACATTATTTTGCCAACAAAGATCTGTCTAGTCAAGGTTATGGTTTTTCCAATGGTCATGTATGGATGTGAGAGTTGGACTGTGAAGAAAGCTGAGCACTGAAGAACTGATGCTTTTGAACTGTGGCGTTGGAGAAGACTTGAGAGTCCCTTGGACTGCAAGGAGATCCAACCAGTCCATCCTAAAGGAGATCAGTCCTGGGTGTTCATTGAAAGAACTGATGCTGAAGGTGAAACTCCAATACTTTGGCCACCTCATGCCAAAGTTGACTCATTGGAAAAGACTCACTGAGTTGACTCATTGGAAAAGGCCCTGATGCTGGAGGGATTGGGAGCAGGAGGAGAAGGGGATGACAGAGGATGAAATGGCTGGATGGCATCACCGACTCGATGGACATGAGATTGGATGAACTCCGGGAGTTGGTGATGGACAGAGAGGCCTGGCATGCTGCGATTCATGAGGTCACAAAGAGTTGGACATGACTGAGTGACTGAACTGAACTTACAAGGCAATTATCCAAAGTAAGATATAGAATATTTCCATCACCATGGAGAGCTCCCTCACCCTTCTTTCCAGTAAACACAGTCTTCTCCACCTATCTCCAAGATAGTGAATGTTCTTGCCCTATCTGTTGTTTCTGTCTCGGTCTGTTTCTGTCTGTCTCTCTCTGCCTCTCCATTCTTTCTTCCTGTCTATTTTCATTAGTCAATGACATTTATTTAAGTTACAGACAGTATCAGTAGTTTGTTTCTTTTACTACTCAACAGTACTTCATTGTATCATTGTGTCCCAGGGTGTTTATCGATTTCATTGTACTGGGCATTTGAGCTGTTTTCAGCTTCTGGATAACATGAATTAGTCGAGATGATAATTTTTGTATAAGACTTTTTGTGCATATGTCTGTATTTGCTATGGAAAAATGCTTCAGAGTGGTAGAGTGGATCACAGAGTAGATGTGTTTATACGTTGTAACAAACTTTCCCATTTCTAGAGTTTAATAATAGGTTCAAAACTCCACATCAATGTATGCATTTTATTTTCATAAAGAGTTTTGTTGAGATAAAGAAGAGTAATAAGTATTAAAAAGAAATCTCTCTCAAAGGAGGCCATTTAGTCCCTGTTATAATAAGATAGTATAAAGGATTATTCCATTTAGCCCTCTTCTGAGGACAACAGAGGATAGTCATCTGGTCTGAAAAAAAGGAAGAGAGCTCTGTGAGACAGTGTTTCTTGTGCAGCTTGTGAAGACGGAGAAAGGAGGGTTTATTCCTTTTCAAGGTGGACCACATGAATAAAAATAAGTGAAGGGAAAAAGACAGCTACAAAATCCAATCAATGCCTATAGACAGTGGTTTTGGTCAGCCGAGTGAATTCCTGGCACCACCTAAGATGCTCACAGGTTTTTATTTCTTCTCTCTGGTGAAGGGATACACTTTAGTAACCCCAACTTGACACACTGCTCCCAGGTCACTTGGAAGGATTTACTATGCTTGTCATTTGTGCTCTGAAATTTTCTGATCTGATCAAAAGTGAACTATTTAGCTCTTCTGTCCATGTTTTGATTGGGTTGTTTTATATATATATGTCACATGTTTGGAGAAATGCAAATTAAAATTGCAATGAGATATCACCTCACTCCAATCAGAATGTCCTTCATCAAAAAATCAACAAACAGTAAATGTTGGAGAGAGTGTGGAGGAAAAGGGAACCATTTTACACTGTTGGTAGAAATGTAAGTTGGTATAACCACTACGAAGAACAAAATGGAGGTTCTTAGCAAAATTAAAATAAAGCTGCCATAAGATCCAGCAATTCAACTCCTGGAAATATATCTAGAGAAAATGCTAATTCATGATATAGGTACTACAAAGTTCATGGCAGCACCAAAGTTCATGGCAGAGCCAAAACATGGAAGCAACTTAAATGTCCACTAACAGATGAATGAGTAAATAAGATATAGTACGTATATGCAATGGAATGTTATTCAGTCACACAAAAATGACATAATGTCACCTGCAGCAACATGGGTGGACCTGGAGATTTTCATACTAAGTGAAGTAAGTCAGAGAAAAGAGAAAGACAAATATAATACAATGTTGCTTATATGTGGAATCTAAAAAGAATTATACAAATGTATTTATTTACAAAATAGAAACAGACTCACAGACTTACAAAAGGAATTTATGGTTTACCAAGGGGAAGGATAGAAGGAGATAGATTGGGAGTGTGGGATTAAGATGTACACTGTGTGCGTGTGTGTGTGTGTGTGTGTGTATTAGCCATTCAGTCGTGCCCGACTTTGCTAGCCCATGGACAGTAGCCTGCGAGGTTCCTCTGTTAATGGAATTCTCCAGGCAAGAATACTGGAGTGGGTAGCCATTTCCTTCTCCAGGGGAACTTCCTGAGGCAGAGATTGAATCCGAGTCTCCTACATTGCAGGGAGATTCTTCACCATCTGAGCTACTGGGGAGCCCCAAGATATACACACTATTACATTTAAAATAGATCATCAGCAAGGACCCACTGTGCAGCACAGGGAACACTGCTCAATACTCTGTGAAAACCTAAATGGGAAAATAATTTGGAGAAGAATAGATACATGTATAAGTATAAATGAAAGGAAAAGTGAACTATAAGGATCTTTCAGTGGCTCAGACATTCATAATCTTCCTAACCTCCACACAGAAGGGGAAGGAGTGGACTCTGAAAGGAGTAGAGGTGGTTTGAAAGGGGGTGTTCACACACCGCTGTGGTCAATACTTCACCCTATTATACAGAGCTCTGGTATCTGACTGGTATTTCTGGGTCCTATAGGTAAATACACATGCTTTTGAATGAGTCTTATAATGTAGACCTTTAATTACACCGTGATTGTTTTCTCAATTACAATGCACAGCTGAATTGTTTGCTCCAGGGAAAACACCCACTCCTGCTTGCTTACCTTCTGATTATACAGAAATAGCCAGAAGTTTGTGATAGCTGGAATGGGAATGTATTTTATAGCCAATTGAGAAAGTTTTGTTTAAAAAATCCAGTTATAGTGAGGTAGATGGAGGTAGATGAACCCAGAGCGTGTTATACAGAGTGAATTAAGTCAGAAAGAGGAAAAAAAAATATTGTGTATTATATTAACACATATATACTTAATCTAGAAAAATGGTACTGATGAATCTGTTTGCAGGGCAAGAATAGAAAGGCGGACATAGAAAACAGACTCTGAACACAGTGAGGGAAGGAGAGGGTGGTATGAGTCAAGAGAGTAGCACTGACATATATACACAATCATATGTAAAATAGCTAGTTAGTGGGAAGCTGCTATATAGCACAGGAAGCTCAGCTCAGTGCTCTGAGGGCCTAGAGGGGTGGGAGGGATAGGGATGGGGGAAGGTTCAGGAGAGAAGGAACATGCATATACTTGTGGCTGATTTATGATGTTGTATGGAAGAAGCCAACACAATACTGTAAAGCAATTACCCTGCAATTAAAAATTAAAAAGTATCATCCACCTCCAAGAAAAAGTGTGAAAAAAATCTAATTAACAGCTGTCTTCTCAATTTTACTTTGACAATGGAATACAGCTAATCTTAAAATTTCGATTAGGAACTGTTCTACTCAACAACTGCTTTTTTTAGAGGAAGGTTCTATTCAAGCTGAAAATATCTGGTCCATGTCAGGCAAAGTTCCTGATGTTATAGAAAATAACTTCAGAACAAGTTAAGGTAATATCTCTTGTGTATACACTAACAAATAAGTGCCCTAATACCACTGCTGGGCTTTTGCCAAAACAATAAAATTCAATGAGGCATCATTATTCACTTATAAGACATTTAACACCAGAGGGATAATTTAACAAGAGGGCATTTTAGCTCTCCCTCCAGTCTTGTATGTGTGAATGGAGCTGAATGAAAATCAAGAACATTTACTCTATATAGCAGTCTGCAGTCATGGTTGGTTTTATTTTACAGCCATAAATTCTGATCCTGAATTGAAATGGCCCTTATAAACTCATGAATGACTTTCACTTTGAAAAATCTAATGGTGAAATCTCATCTTATTACCTAGCTTCTCAGTAGCCATATTTGATTCTGTCAACCACTTTTGCAAATCACTCTCCTCCTTGGCCTCTAACTCCCACACCTGTCCTTTCCTTATGACTTTTTCAAGTTCCAAGTCTCAGCCCAAGACATGGAAAACAGAACAAGGGGCAAAGATGATCTGCTTATGCTTGAAAATATGTGGGCTATTTTCAAATATCATTTTAAAAATATATATTTTATTGAAGTATAGTTGACTTACAATGTTTCAGGTGCACAGAAAGGTGATTCAGTTATACAAATACATATATATTATTTTTGAAACTATTTTCCATCATAGATTATTACAAGATACTGACTATCATTCCCTATATAAACAGTAAACCCTTGTAACTTATTACATATCTATCTTTTAATTAGAAATCTACCATTCTAGCATACTAAGTCAAACAAGTGGAATCAAAATATCATAATTTTCTTAGTTACACAAAAATTCATGTTTTCTAAAATGTAAATACATCATATATATTTTAGAAAACATGAATTTTTGCATAGTTAAAAAACAATTATGACATTTTGATCACAAAACATTAAGATATTATAATCATAAAAATCACAGAAAAGATTTTAATGACCTGATAATCATGATGGTGTGATCACTCACATAGAGCCAGACATCCTGGAGTGAGAAACATCACTATGAACAAAGCTAGTGGAGGTGATAGAATTCCAGTGAACTATTTCAAATCCTAAAAGATGATGCTGTTAAAAGTGCTTCACTCAATATGTTAGCAAATTTGGAGAACATAGGACTGGAAATTCATTCCAATCCCAAAGAAAGGCAATGCCAAAGAATGTTCAAGCTACTGAACAACTGTAGTCATCTCACACACTAGCAAAGTAATGATCAAAGATCTCCAAGCCAGGCTTCAGGCGTACATGAACCAAGCACTTCCAGACATTCAAGCTGAATTTAGAAAAGGCCAGTTTGAACCAGAGATCAAACTGACAACATCTGTTGGATCATAGAAAAAGCAAGAGAGTTCCAGAAAAGCATCTACTTACACTTCATTGACTATACTAAAGCCTGACTATGTAGATTGCAATGAACTGTGGAAAATTCTTTAAGAGATGGTAATACCAGACCACCTTGCCTGCCTCCTATGAAACCTGTTTGCAGGTCAAGAAGCAACAGTTAGATCTGGACATAGGAAAAAGGCCTGTTTCCAAATTGGGAGAGGAGTATATCAAGGCTGTATATTGTTACCCTGTTTATTCAACTTATATGCAGAGAACATCATGTGAAATAGTGGACCGGAGGAAACACAAGCTGGAATCAAGATTGCCAGGAGAAATATCAACAACCTCAGATATGCAGATGACACCACCCTTATGGCAGAAAGAGAAGAAGAACTAAACAGCCTCTTGGTGAAAGTGAAATAGGGGAGTGAAAAAGTTGGCTTAAAACTCAACATTCAAAAAACTAAGAACATGGCATCCAGTCCCATAACTTCATGGGAAATAGATGGGGAAACAATGGAAACAGTGACAGACTTTATTTTCTTGGGCTCTGAAATCTCTGCAGATGGTGAGTGCAGCCATGAAATTAAAAGACACTTGCTCCTTGGAAGAAAAGCTGTGACAAACCTAGACAGTGTGTTAAAAGCAGAGACATTACTTTGCTGACAAAGGTCCATATTATAGTTAAAGCTATGGTTTTTCCAGTAGTCATGTATGGATGTGAGAGTTGTACTATAAAGAAAGCTGAGCACCAAAGAATTGATGCTTTTAAATTGCAGTATTGGAGAAGACTTTTGAGAGTCCCTTGGACTTCAAGATGATCAAATCAGTCACTCCTTAAGGAAATCCGTCCTGGATATACATGGGAAGGACTGATGTTAAATTTGAAGCTCCAATACTTTAGCCACCTGCTGCATAGAACTGACTTATTGGAAAAGACCCTAGTTCTGGGAAAGACTGAACGCAGGGAGAGAAGGGGATGACAGAGGCTGAAATGGTTGGATGGCATCACCAACTGATGGTCGTGAGTTTGAGTAAGCTCCAGGAGCTGGTGATAGACAAGGAAGCCTGGCATGCTGTATGTAGTCCATGGGGTTGGGTTATGGTAGTGTTAATAGTGAACTCCAAGAGTCTTTACCCCAAGGGGCACCTTCCAGGGCCATTGTCGCTCTGGTGAGCCCATGCTGACCTACATATCCATACGAGGCCCTTCAACACTAGGAGGTAGTTTTGGTTCAGTCTCCTGTGGGGTCACTGCTCTTCTCCTCTGGGTCTTGGTGAGTGCAAAATTTTGTTTGTGCCCTCCAAGACTGGAATCTGTTCCCCTCAGTCCTCTGGAAGGCCTATCATCAAATGTCACTGGACTTCAAGGTGAGATTTCCTGGGGATTCCCAGCCCCTTTGTAGGATCCCCAGGCTGGGAAGCCTGACATGTGGTTCAGAACCTTCATAATAGTATGAGAAATTCTTTGGCATCTTTTTCTCCAGTCTATGGGTCACTCACCCAAGGGATATGGGATTTGGCTTTATCTTGGTTGCACACCTTCTGTCATTTCACTCTGGCTTCTTCTTTGTCTTTGGACGTAAGATATCTCTTTTTGGCGGGTTCCAGCCTCTACCTGTCAATGGTTGTTTTAACAAGTAGTTTCAATTTTGCTGCTCTCACAGGAGGAGATGAGGGTGAGTCCTTTTACTCCTCCATCTTGAACCAGAACAGGATCCTCAAATATCTTTTGACATTGATTTTTTTTTTTTTGGTATTTTTAAAATTAATTTATTTAATTTAATTGGAGGATAATTACTTCACAATATTGTGGTGGTTTTTGCCATTCATTGAAATGAATCACAGGTTTTGGGTTGTTGTGTTTTATTTTAATGAGTTTCTATGCATATTTTGATTTCTTTTTTGATTTCTTCTGTGATTTGTTGGTTATTCAGAAGCGTGTTGTTCAGCCTCCATATGTTGGAATTTTTAATAGTTTTCCTCCTGTAATTGAGATCTAATCTTATTGCATTATGGTCAGAAAAGATGCTTGGAATGATTTCGATTTTTTTGAATTTATCAAGGTTATATTTATGGCCCAGGATGTGATCTATCCTGGAGAAGGTTCCATGAGCACTTGAGAAAAAGGTGAAATTCATTGTTTTAGGGTGAAATGTCCTATAGATATCAATTAGGTCTAACTGGTCTAATGTATCATTTAAAGTTTGTGTTTCTTTGTTAATTTTCTGTTTAGTTGATCTGTCCATAGGTGTGAGTGGGGTATTAAAGTCTCCCACTATTATTGTGTTGTTGTTAATTTCCCCTTTCATACTTGTTAGCATTTGTCCTACATATTGTGGTGCTACTATATTGGGTGCATATATATTTATAATTGTTATATCTTCTTCTTGGATTGATCCTTTGATCATTATGTAGTGGCCTTCTTTGTCTCTTTTCACAGCCTTTGTTTTAAAGTCTATTTTATCGGATATGAGTATTGCCACTCCTGCTTTCTTTTGGTCTCTATTTGCATGGAATATCTTTTTCCAACCCTTCACTTTCAGTCTGTATGTGTCCCTTGTTTTGAGGTGGGTCTCGTGGGACACTATAAAAGCAGTGCTAAGAGGAAAGTTCATAGCAATACAGGCATACCTCAAGAAACAAGAAAAAAGTCAAATAGATAACCTAACTCTACACCTAAAGCAACTAGAAAATGAAGAATTGGAGAACCCCAGAATTAGCAGAAGGAAAGAAATCTTAAAAATTAGGGCAGAAATAAATACAAAAGAGACCATAGCAAAAATCAACAAAGCCAAAAGCTGGTTCTTTGAAAGGATAAATAAAATTGACAGACCATTAAGCCAGACTCATCAAGAAACAAAGAGAGAAAAATCAAATCAATAAAATTAGAAATGAAAATGGAGAGATCACAACAGACAACACAGAAATACGAAGGATCATGAGACTACTATCAGCAATTATATGCCAATAAAATGGACAACCTGGAAGAAATGGACAAATTCTTAGAAAAGTACAATTTTCCAAAACTGAACCAGGAAGAAATAGATAATCTTAACAGACCCATCACAAGCATGGAAATTGAAACTGTAATCAGAAATCTTCCAGCAAACAAAAGCCCAGGTCCAGACGGCTTCACAGCTGAATTCTACTAAAAATTTCAAGAAGAGTTAACACCTATCCTACTCAAACTCTTCCAGAAAATTGCAGAAGAAAGGAAACTTCCAAACTCATTCTATGAGGCCACCATCACCCTAGTACCAAAACCTGACAAAGATACTACAAAAAAAGAAAACTACAGGCCAATATCACTGATGAACATAGATGCAAAAATCCTCAACAAAATTCTAGCAATCAGAATCCAACAACACATTAAAAAGATTGTACACCATGACCAAGTGGGCATTATCCCAGGGATGCAAGGATTCTTCAACATCCGCAAATCAATCAATGTAATTCACCACATTAACAAATTGAAAAATAAAAGCCATATGATTATCTCAATAGATGCAGAGAAGGCCTTTGACAAAATTCAACATCCATTTATGATAAAAACTCTCCAGAAAGCAGGAATAGAAGGAACATACCTCAACATAATAAAAGCTATATATGACAAACCCACAGCAAACATTATCCTCAATGGTAAAAAATTGAAAGCATTTCCCCTAAAGTCAGGAACAAGACAAGGGTGCCCACTTTCACCACTACTATTCAACATAGTTCTGGAAGTTTTAGACACAGCAATCAGAGCAGAAAAGGAAATAAAAGGAATCCAGATTGGAAAAGAAGAAGTAAAACTCTCACTGTTTGCAGATGACATGATCCTCTACATAGAAAACCCTAAAGACTCTACCAGAAAATTACTAGAGCTAATTAATGAATATAGTAAAGTTGCAGGATATAAAATCAACACACAGAAATCCCTTGCATTCCTATACACTAATAATGAGAAAGTAGAAAAAGAAATTAAAGAAACAATTCCATTGACCATTGCAACAAAAAGAATAAAATACTTAGGAATATATCTACCTAAAGAAACTAAAGACCTATATACAGAAAACTATAAAACACTGATGAAAGAAATCAAAGAGGACACTAATAGACGGAGAAATATACCATGATCATGGATCGGAAGAATCAATATAGTGAAAATGAGTATACTACCCAAAGCAATTTACAAATTCAATGCAATCCCTATCAGGCTTCCAGCGATATTTTTCACAGAACTAGAACAAATAATTTCAAGATTTGTATGGAAATACAAAAAACATTGAATAGCCAAAGCAATCTTGAGAAAGAAGAATGGAACTGGAGGAATCAACCTGCCTGACTTCAGGCTCTACTACAAAGCCACAGTCATCAAGACAGTATGGTATTGGCACAAAGACAGACATATAGATCAATGGAACAAAATAGAAAGCCCAGAGATAAATCCACACACATATGGACACCTTATCTTTGACAAAGGAGGCAAGAATATACAATGGAGTAAAGACAATCTCTTTAACAAGTGGTGCTGGGAAAACTGGTCAACCACTTGTAAAAGAATGAAACTAGATCACTTTCTAACACCGCACACAAAGATAAACTCAAAGTGGATTAAAGATCTAAATGTAGGACCAGAAACCATAAAACTCCTAGAGGAGAACATAGGCAAAACACTCTCCAACATAAACCACAGCAGGATCCTCTATGATCCACCTCCCAGAATTCTGGAAATAAAAGCAAAAATAAACAAATGGGACCTAATTAAAATTAAAAGCTTCTGCACAACAAAGGAAAATATAAGCAAAGTGAAAGACAGCCTTCTGAATGGGAGAAAATAATAGCAAATGAAGCAACTGACAAACAACTAATCTCAAAAATATACAAGCAACTCCTGCAGCTCAATTCCAGAAAAATAAACGACCCAATCAAAAAATGAGCCAAAGAACTAAATAGACATTTCTCCAAAGAAGACATACGGATGGCTAACAAACACATGAAAAGATGCTCAATATCACTCATTATTAGAGAAATGCAAATCAAAACCACAATGAGGTACCACTTCACACCAGTCAGAATGTCTGCGATCCAAAAATCTGCAAGCAATAAATGCTGGAGAGGGTGTGGAGAGAAGGGAACCCTCCTACACTGTTGGTGGGAATGCAAACTAGTACAGCCACTATGGAGAACAGTGTGGAGATTCCTTAAAAAATTGCAAATAGAACTGCCTTATGACCCAGCAATCCCACTGCTGGTCATACACACTGAGGAAACCAGAATTGAAAGAGACACATGTACCCCAATGTTCATTGCAGCATTGTTTATAATAGCCAGGACATGGAAACAACCTAGATGTCCATCAGCAGATGAATGGATAAGAAAGCTGTGGTACATATACACAATGGAGTATTACTCAGCTGTTAAAAAGAATACATTGGAATCAGTTCTGATGAGATGGATGAAACTGGACCAATTATACAGAGTGAAGTAAGCCAGAAAGAAAAACACCAATACAGTATACTAACACATATATATGGAATTTAGAAAGATGGCAATGATGACCCTGTATGCAGGACAGCAAAAAAAGACACAGATGTGTATAACGGACTTTTGGACTCAGTGGGAGAGGGAGAGGGTGAGATGACTTGGGAGAATGGTATTGAAACATGTATAATATCATGTAAGAATCGAATTGCCAGTCTATGTCCGATGCAGGATATGGCACGCTTGGGGCTGGTATGCGGGGATGACCCAGAGAGATGTTGTGGGGAGGGCGGTGGGAGGGGGGTTCAGGTTTGGGAATGCATGTACACCCATGGTGGATTCATGTCAATGTATGGCAAAACCAATACAGAATTGTAAAGTAAAATAAAAAATAAATAAATTCAAAAAAAAAAAAAAAGAAATGAATCAGTCATGAGTGCACTTGTATCCCCCATCCTGAACATCCCTCCCATCTGCCTCCCCACCCCATCCCTCTGGGTTGTCCCAGAGAACCAGCTTTGAGTGACCTGCTTCATGCATCGAACTTGGTACTGGTCATTTATTTCACATATGGTAATATACATGTTTCAATGCTATTGTGTCATATCATTCCACCCTTGCCCTCTCCTTCATAGTCCAAAAGTCTGTTCTTTACATCTGTGTCTCTTTTGCTGCCTTGCATTTAGGGCCATCATTACCATTTTCTAAATTCCATATATATTCATTAATATACTGTATTGGTATTTCTTTTTCAGACTTACTTAACTCTGTATGATAGGCTCCAGTTTCATCCACCTCATTAAAACTGACTCAAGTGTGTTCTTTTTTTTAGCTGAGTAATATTCCATTGTGTATATGTACCATAGTTTTCTTATCCATTTTTCTGCTGATGGATATCTAGGTTGCTTTTCCTCGATGTCTATGCCCAGTAGTGGGATTGCTGGGTCATATTAGTTCTATTTGCAATTTTTAAAAAACTTTCCACACTGTTCTCCCTAGTGGTTGCATCAGTTTGCATTCCAGCCTACAGTGTAAGAGTGTTCCCTTTTCTCCACACCCTCTCCAGCATTTATTATTTGTAGACATTTTGATGGTGCCCATTCTGACCAGCAAGAGATACCACATTGTGGTTTTGATGTACATTTCTCTAATAATGAGTGACAATGAGCATGTTTTCATATGTTTATTAGCCCTCAGCACGTCTTCTTTGGAGAAACTTCTGTTTAGTTCTTTGGCCTTTTGATTGAGTTTTTCATTTTTTCTGGTATTTAGCTGCATGAACTGCTTGTGTATTTTAGAGATTACTTCTTCATCATTTGCTTCATTTGCTATTATTTTCTCTCATTCTGAAGGCTGCCTTTTCACCTGGACAGTAGTTTCCATCATTGTGAAAAAGCTTTTAAGTTTAATTCAGTTCCATATGTTTATTTTTTGTTTTTATTTCCATTACTTTGGGAGGTGGGTCATAGAGGTTCTTGCTGTGATATATGTCAGAGAATGTATGCCTATGTTTTCCTCTAAGATTTTTATAGTTTCTAGTCTTAAATGTAGATCTTTAAATCATTTTGAATTTATTTTTGTGTACATTGTTAAAAGTGTTCTAGCTTTATTCTTTAACATGTGGTTGACCAGTTTTCCCAGCACCACTTGTTAAAGAGGTTATTTTATTCTCTATTGGATATTTTTGCCTCTTTTTTTTTTAATTTTATTTTTTTAAATTTATTTATTTTTTATTTTACTTTACAATTCTGTATTGGTTTTGCCATATATTGACATGAATCCACCACGGGTGTACATGCATTCCCAAACCTGAACCCCCCTCCTACCCCCCCTCCCCACAACATCTCTCTGGGTCATCCCCACCTACCAGCCCCAAGCGTGCCATATCCTGCATCGGACATAGACTGGCAATTCGATTCTTACATGATATTATACATGTTTCAATACCATTCTCCCAAGTCATCTCACCCTCTCCCTCTCCCACTGAGTCCAAAAGTCCATTATACGTGTCTTTTTTGCTGTCCTGCATACAGGGTCATCATTGCCATCTTTCTAAATTCCATATATATGTGTTAGTATACTGTATTGGTGTTTTTCTTTCTGGCTTACTTCACTCTGTATAATTGGCTCCAGTTTCATCCATCTCATCAGAACTGATTCCAATGTATTCTTTTTAACGGCTGAGTAATACTGCATTGTGTATATGTACCACAGCTTTCTTATCCATTCATCTGCTGATGGACATCTAGGTTGTTTCCATGTCCTGGCTATTATAAACAATGCTGCGATGAACATTGGGGTACATGTGTCTCTTTCAATTCTGGTTTCCTCAGTGTGTATGCCCAATTCCAGAAAAATAAAAGACCCAATCAAAAAATGGGCCAAAGAACTAAATAGACAATTCTCCAAAGAAGACATACGGATGGCTAACAAACACATGAAAAGATGCTCAACATCACTCATTATTAGAGAAATGCAAATCAAAACCACAATGAGGTACCACTTCACACCAGTCAGAATGTCTGTGATCCAAAAATCTGCAAGCAATAAATGCTGGAGAGGGTGTGGAGAGAAGGGAACCCTCCTACACTGTTGGTGGGAATGCAAACTAGTACAGCCATTATGGAGAACAGTGTGGAGATTCCTTAAAAAATTGCAAATAGAACTACCTTATGACCCAGCAATTCCACTACTGGGCATATTTTTGCCTCTTTTATAAAAGATAAGATTTCCATAGGTGTGTGGATTTATCTCTGGGCTTTCTATTTTGTTCCATTGGTCTATATTTCTGTCTTTCAGCAGTACCATACTGTCTTGGTAACTGTAGCTTTGTAGTGTAGTCTGAAGGCAGGAAGGTTGATTCCTTTCAATTCTATTTTTCTTTCTCAAGATTGCTTTGGCTAACAAGGTTTTTTGGTCTTTCCATACAAACTGTGAAATTATTTGTTCTATTTCTGTGAAAAATACCATTGGTACCTTGATAAGGATTGTATTGAATATATAGATTGCTTTGGGTAGTATAATTATTTTCACTGTATTGATTCTTCCAATCTAGGAACATGGTATATTTCTTCATCTATTTGTGTCATCTTTGATTTCTTTCTTCAGTGTTTTATAGTTTTATATATAATTGTTATATATAATTGTTATATATATAGTTATATATATATCATTATATATATAGTTATATATATTGTTATACATATAGTTATATATATATATAATGTCTTTTGTTTCTTTAGGTAAATTTATTCCTAAGTATTTTATTCTTTTCATTGCACCAGTAAATGGGATTGTTTCCTTAATTTCTTTTTCTGTTTTTTTCATTGTTAGGGTATAGGAATGCAAAGAATTTCTGTGTATTAATTGTATATCCTGCAACTTTACTGTATTCATTTATTAACTCCAGCAATTTTCTGGTGGTATTTTCAGGGCTTTCTATATAGAAGATCATGTCATTTACAAACAGTGAGAGATTTACTTCTTCTTTGCCTATTTGGAATACTTTCTATTTGTTTTTCTTCTCTGATTGGTGTGGCTAGGACTTCCAAAACCATGTTGAGTAGCAGTGGTGAGAGTGGGCACCCTTGCCTTGCTCCTGATTTTAGAGGAAATGCTTTTAAGTTTTCACCATTGAGGATAGTGTTTGCTTTGGGTTTGACATATATGGCTTTTATTATGTTGAGTTACGTTCCTTTTATGCCTGCTTTCTAGAGAGTTTTTATTATAAATGGGTGTTGAATTTTGTCAAAGGTTTTTTCTGCATTTATTGAGTTAATCATAAGGTTTTTGTCTTTCAATTTGTTAATACTGTGTATTGAAGAATCGTTGCATCCCTGGACTAAAACCCACTCGGTCATGATGTTTGATCTTTTAAATATATCGTTGGATTCTGTTTGCTGGAATTTTGTTGAAGGTTATTGCATCTATGTTCATCAGTGATATCGGCCTGTAGTTTTCTTTTTTGTGGCATCTTTGTTTGGTTTTGGTATTAGGGTGATGGTGGCCTCATAGAATGAGTTTGGGATTTTACCTTCCAATGCCATTTTGGATCATCTTTACTATCATTATTCTGAAATATTTTTCAAGTAGACTCCCTTCTCTTTTTTGTTTGATTTGGTGTTTTTTTTTTTTTTTTTTTTTTTTTTTATCAAGTTCCTTCACCTTCTGAATATTTCTCTGCCTTTTCATTTTGTTTAGATTTTTGTATTTGGGGTACCTCCTCTGCAGGTTGGAAGTTTGTGGTCCCTCTTAATTGTGGAGTCTGCTTCCTGTGGGTGGAGCTGGACCAGTGGCTGGTCAAGGTTTCCTGGTTGGAAGAACTTGTGTCTGTGTTCTGGTTAGTGGAGATGGATCTCCTCTTTCTGGAGTGCAATGAAGTGTCCAGTCGTGAGTTTCTGGGTTTCTGGGGGTTTGGCATGGCTTTAGGCTGCCCATTTTTTAATGTTCAGGTTTTTGTTCCTGGTTGCTGGAGAATTGGCATGGTGTGTTTTTCACTGGAACTTCTTGGCTCTTTGGTGAAGCTTGGTTTCAGTGTAGGTGTGGAGACTTTTGGGTGAGCTCTTCTCTATTAATGTTCCCTTGAGTCAGGAGATCTCTGATATTCTAAGTTCTGAAGCTAAACCTCCAGCCTCTGGGTTTCGGTCCTTCTCTTACAGTAGCTTCAAAACTTCTCCATCCATACAGCACAGAAGATAAAACCCCTAGGTTAATTTTGAAATAACTGTCCAAAGCCAGGAACACCCAGAGAGATTCACAGAGTTATATAAAGAAGAGAAGAGGGAGGTGAGAGATAGAGTTTACCAGGGGGAGAAAAGGGAGAGTCAAAAGGTGAGAGAGCAATCAAGCCAGTAGTTAAATCCCTAAGTGTAAATGGATACTCAAGATTAGATTCCTAAAGGTAAAAAATTGATAATGAATATAGAAAAGCTAAGATTAACAATGTAGAATAGATGTTAGACTCTTAAAAACACAAAACAAAATTGATCACAAAAATTAAAAGATAGATATGGAATTTGTGTTTCAAAAATAGTTTCTTTAAAGGTAATAGGCTATAAAAATGAAAGTTAAAGGAGTTAAAAAGCACCAATGTTTTTAAATTAAACATTGATAATAGTAAAAATATATCTAGGAATTTCTCTCAAGCTGTTGTGGGCAGTGTGGGGTCAGTTCAGTGTCAAATGGTCCCTTGTTCCAGCTTTTACTTGTTCTCAAGGTCTATAGTTGCCTCTCAAATGCACAATCTCAGCCTTAACTGCATGGTTTTAATCTGTTGCACCTAACACTCCCAGAGCCGTTCCCCTTTGTTTATTTTGTCTTCCTCTGTTTGCATGTCTCTTCAGTGTCTAAATTTACCCTGACACAAGGGAGTGAAGTGGCCACTTATTCAGGCTCACTTGTTCGGTTGTGCTATGGGGAGGGAGGAACACTACAAACAAATACGGCTGGCATGTGTGGAGAGTGCTTGTGGTGGACGGACCAAACTGGGTTTGCCACAGCCCAAAGCTGTGTGTACTTCCTGGGCCCACACTGCTCAGGGTCCAGGACATCCTGCAAGGGCATTGTCCCAAGTGGCCCCTGCATTTCCTGAACTTCCCAAGTCTAAGTCGCTCAGGTTCTCTGGTGCTCCACAAGGGCAAAGACCCAGTGGGCTGTGAGTTTTGTGCCCTCCCCATGTCCAAGCCTCCAGGTGACCAGGTGCTTGGTAAGCACACTCTCTCAGGTTGGTCGTGCATCTTATACACCTCCCCTGTCCCAGCCGCCTGGTTTCCCGGGTGTGCCACAAGGGCACAGTCCCGGGTGTGCCACAAGGGCACAGTCCCGGGTGTGCCGTGTGTCTCCTCTGGGAGTTGCTCTCGAGCTGTGACACTCCTAGAAGATATGAACCATCCAGGATCGCAGGAGGACATGATTAGCAACTGAGAGCCTGCTCAAGGGTGGAAGATGTAGTCCCTGGGGCCAAGATTGCACCATCCCATTGCCTTCTGGCTCTGGCTGTCACACACCTGCCTCTCTGCCTTTGGGGATGGAGAGCCCTAAACAGCAGCTGGCTTGCTCTCCTTTGGTATTTGCTAGGGTGTAATCCTTTGTTCTGTGAGTGTGCTGGGGGTCACCTTGTGGCATTAGAGCCTTTCAAGGGAAAGGTCCTTTTTGGGGGGTCTCTCTGACAATCTCATAATTTGGGTTGCTATGTCACATTAGCTCCTTCAGATTGTCCTCAGGACATTCAAGCCTGGTCCTTATCCTAAGGACAGATGATGCTGCCCAGGGCTCTCTGCCCAGCCCCCACTCACTGGTGGCAGATGTGAAAATCTGGGCTACCTCCCTGCTGGTAGTTGCAGTTAGGTGCATATTCTGTGTGTGTGTGTGTGTTTTAACCCCAATTTATGTTGCCATCTGAGATTCAATAACTCTCTGCAGACATGCCTGTCAGAGGGTTTCCTACTGTGTGGAAACTTCTCCTTCTTCACAACTTCCTCCCAAGGATGAATCTCCATCCCTAAGTCTTTTGTCTCTGTTTTCATCTATTTTGTCTTACTTCCTTTCAAAGAGACTGGGCTGTCTTTCTGGGTGCCTAATGTCTTCTGATAGCATTTAGTTGTTTTGTGGACGTTGTTCAAAATTCAAATGATCTTTTGATGAATTTGTGGGGGAGAGAGAAGTCTCCCATCCTATTCCTCCACCATCTTGGGACCACCCCAAAACTGATTTTAAACATAATTCCACAATGATAAGAGAACAGACTCTGTATGATTTCAATAACTTTAAACCACACAATTTTGCATGCATACCTTCTTTTATCCCTGGATATGTTCCATTGTGTCTCTTAGTTTATTGTCTATGGAAACTTGAATATAATTTGTATCCTGCTGTTATATGAAAATTGTATAAATCTTAACTATGTTAAATTGGTTCATAGTGCTTTTCAGGTCTACTACATCCTTCTATTTTCTGTCTATTCATTCTAGATTTTTATATTGACATTTCAACCATAAAGCTTCATTTATCTACTTAAGAAATAATTGTAGTATGAGGTCAGGAAGCAACAGTTAGAACTGGACACGGAACAACAAACTGGTTCCAAATAGGAAAAGGAGTACGTCAAGGCTGTATGTTGTCACCCTGCTTATTTAACTTATATGCAGAGTACATCATGAAAAACACTGGGCTGGAAGAAACACAAGCTGGAATCAAGATTGCCAGGAGAAATATCAATAACCTCAGATATGCAGATAACACCACCCTTATGGCAGAAGGAGAAGAGGAACTAAAAAGCCTCTTGATGAAAGTGAAAGAGGAGAGTGAAAATGTTGGCTTAAAGCTCAACATTCAGAAAACGAAGTTCATGGCATCCAGTCCCATCACTTCATGGGAAATAGATAGGGAAACAGTGGAAACAGTGTCAGACTTTATTTTTTTGGGCTCCAAAATCACTGCAGATGGTGATTGCAGCCATGAAATTAAAAGACACTTACTCCTTGGAAGGAAAGTTATGCCCAACCTAGATAGCATATTAAAAAGCAGACACATTACTTTGCCAACAAAGGTCCATCTAGTCAAGGCTGTGGTTTTTCCTGTGGTCATGTATGGATGTGAGAGTTGGACTGTGAGGAAGACTGAATGCCAAAGAATTGAGGCTTTCAAACTGTGGTGTTGGAGAAGATTCTTGAGAGTCCCTTGGACTGCAAGGAGATCCAACCAGTCCATTCTGAAGGAGATCAGCCCTGGGATTTCTTTGGAGGGAATGATGCTGAAGCTGAAACTCCAGTACTTTGGCCACCTCATGCGAAGAGATGACTTATTGGAAAAGACTCTGATGCCAGGAAGGATTAGGGGAGGAAAAGAAGGGGATGACAGAGGATGAGATGGCTGGATGGAATCACTGACTCGATGGACGGAAGTCTGAGTGAACTCCAGGAGTTGGTGATGGACACAGAGGCCTGGCGTGCTGCAATTCATGGGATTGCAAAGAGTCGGACATGACTGAGCAACTGAACTGAACTGATAGTGGAACTATGTGTAATTTTTTCAGTATTTTTCATGTTTCCTATAAATGTGTTGTCATACTTACATAATTTAAAAAGTAAAAATATTTTAAGAAAAGGTTACATGCTAGTGTTTTAGCAGATGCATTTTGAGAAAGCAATACTGAAGGGAATTGAAGGTGAAGTTATGAGAAGGAAAACATACAGAAGGAGGTGAATTACTAAGCTGGGTGCAGTTTGTCAAAATACAAAGACCCTTTATTACTTGCTCATGTTCCCCTCAGTAAGGACATAACAGAAGAGGCATTTCATCTGATTAAAGTGCATGAAGGAGGAAGAGACAGTAATTTATCTAGAAACATATCAGGTATCCTGTCTCTCACTGTGGAAAGTCTGCCCTAAGTGCCATTGCCTTATCTTCCAGCTGTACCCACAGAGGGTGTCACAGAGCCTCCTCTGGGCAGAACTGGAGAAGACAGAGCTTTGATGAGCCTGGATGCATCTCACATGTACACTGGGGTTGCACAATTTCCAAGCTTACCCAGTAGGAGGGGGCCATGCAGAAGCCAGCACCGACCTCTGAGGAATGATGGAGGCATGTGCGGCTTGCTGTGGTGGCTGTGGTCAATATTTCTGTTCTTAGCACACAGGCCCAGAGAGCAGCCAAGGCCAGGGTCATAGACTGGCGCAGGAAGGGCTAAGCAAGCAGGCAAAAACCGTATGCACACATATGCACTCATGAGCATATATTGTAAATATACATGCATATAATTATATAAATATATAAAGCATAGTAAATATGCATGCATTGTATTGCATGACACTCCATCCTATCCTTCCTAATTCCTCCAGTGGGTTTCTAACTATCACTCTCACATTTTTTTCACTAGTAGTACTTGATCTTAGAAACCTTTATAAACAGCTGAAGAAAGCAGAAAAGTGAAAGGCAAGGGAGAAAGGAAAAGATATGCCCAACTGAATGCAGAGTTATAGAGACTAGCAAGGAGAGATAAGTTCTTAAATGAACAATGTAAAGACATAGAGGAAAATAATAGAATGGGAAAGACTAGAGAGTTCTTCAAGAAAACTGGAGATATCAAGGGAACATTTCATGCAAAAATTGACAAGAAAAGGGACAGAACCAGTGAAGACTTAACAGAAGCATAAGAAATTAAGAAAAGGTGGCAAGAATGTACAGAAGAACTATACAAAAAAGGTCTTAATGACCTGGATATTCATGATGGTGTGGTCAGTCACCTAGAGCCCAACATCCTGGAGTGTGAATTCTAGTAGGCCTTAGGAAGCATTACTATGAACAAAGACAGTGGAGGTGATGAAACTCCAGCTGAGTTGTTTAAAATCCTAAAAGATGATGCTGTTAAAGTGCTGCATTCAATATGTCAGCAAATTTGGAAAACTCTGTGGTGACCACAGGACTAAAAAATATAAGTTTTCATTCCTATCTCAAAGAAGGGCAATGCCAAAGAATGTTCAAACTAGTGTACAATTGTGCTCATTTCACATATTAGCAAAGCAATGTTCAAATCCATTCAATTAGGCTTTAACAGTACATGAACTGAGAAATTCCAGAAGTAAAATCTGGGTTTAGAAAAGTTAGAGGAACCAGAGATCAAATTGCAAAAATTCACTGAACTGTGGAGATAGCAAGGTAGTTCCAGAAAAAAAAAAAAAAAAATATATATATATATGTATACTTCAGCTTCCTTGGCTATACTAAAGTCTTCGACTCTGTATCACAACAAACCATGGAAAACTCTTAAAGAGATGAGAATACCACATCACCTTACCCGGATTCTGAGAAACCTGTATGTGGGTCAAGAACCAACTGTTAGAATTGTACATGGAACAAATGACAAGTTCAAAACTGGAAAAGGAGAATGATAAGGCTGTATGTTGTCATCCTGTTTATTTATTAATAACTTATATGCAGAGTACCTCATGAGAAATGTCGGGCTGGATGAATCACAAGCTGGAATTAAGATTCCTGGGGAAAATATCAACAGTCTCAGATATGCAGATGATACCACTCTAACGACAGAAACTAAAGAGGAACTAGAAAGCTTCTTGATAAAGGTGAAAGAGGAGAGTGAAAAAGCTGGCTTGAAAGTTGACATTCAGAAATGTAAGTTCATGGCATCTAGCCCAATCACTTCATGGCAAATAGAAGGGGAAATAGTGAAAGCAGAGATAGATTTTCTTTTCTTGGGCTCCAAAATCACTATGGATGGTGTAGACAGCCATGAAACTAAAAGACACTTGCTCCTTGGAAGGATTTTAGTGGTGGTTGAGTTGCTAAGTTGTGTCTGATTCTTGCGACCTCATGGACTGTAGCACATCAGGCTCCTCTGTCCATGGGATTTTCCAGGCAAGAATACTGGAGTGGGTTGCCAATCCTTCTCCAGGGGATCTTCCTGACCCAAGGATCAAACCCTGGTTTCCTGCACTGCAAGGAGATTCTTTACCAACTGAGCTACATAGCTATACCAAACCTAGATAGAATATTAAAAAACAGAGACATCACTTTGCCAACAAAGCTCTGCATAGTTAAAGGTATGGTTTTTCCAGTAGTCATGTATGGATGTGAGAGCTGGACCATAAAGAAGGCTGAACACAGAAGAGTTGATGCTTTTGAATTGTAGTGCTGGAGAAGACTCTTGGGAGTCTCTTGCACAGCAATGAGATCAAACCAGTCAACCCTAAAGGAAATCAACTCTGAATATTCATTGGAAGAACTGTTGCTCAACTGAAGCTCCAATACTTTGGCCACCTGATATGAAGAATCGACTCACTGGAGAGGACCCTTATGCTGAGAAAGAGTGAAGGCAAAAAGAGATGGCGGAAGCAGAGGATGAGATAATTACACAGCAACACCAACTCTGTGGGCATGCATTTGACAAATTCTGGGAAAGAGTGAAGGCCAAGGAAGGCTGACATGCTACAGTCTATGGGGTTGCAAAGAGTCTGACTCAACTGAATGACTGAATAACAACAAAAATATTTTGCTGCTGTTATCTGAACTCACATCAAAATGGCTTTGACTCAGTATATTTTTATTTTCTCCACTTCAAGTTGAATATCAAAACATGAATATAGAGTAACATTACTGGCAAACTTTAAATTACACAATGACAAGATTTTCTCCATAAAGACTGGGAATTAACTTCATGAGTCTACAATGTTAAATCAAATTAATTTCCCTTAATAAAGTCAGTTTTTCAATTTAGGCAACTCTTCTTATTTAAGCAGAAGCAGACATAATTACTACCTCATAATTGGGACTCACTTTATTACCAAATTTTAAATACCTGTTTAAATGTGTTCTTATTTATGTATGTTAAGTAATTAATGGAACTAGCAGTCTCATACCAAATACTAAATACTTTAAATAAATCCACAAGCATCCCAGTCAACAAGAATATTTTTTGGTTATAGATTTAGCACTGAAATGAGTTATGAACATTTTAAAGTAAGAAGAAGAAGCTTCATTTTTTTATAACAATGTTTCAGCTTGCAAAAATAAAAATAAGGATTGACCTTAAAAAATAGGAAACATCTTTTTGATCTCTTATATCCCCAGGAGACATATCTTAGTGCCTTGCATTTTGTCAATGTTCAAATGTCACAAATATTGCTGAGATATAATTTTCTTTTGTCCTAGGATTCATTTAAAATCTTTGAATATATTTACATACATTTAAATATACTTAATCTAACATTTATATTACGAAGAGCCAAGATCAACTATATACACAATTTTAGTTCATAATTCTTTAAGCATATAATTGTAGGTTTGGAACAATAAACTGTAAAACATTATAATTTATTGTTCAAAAAAATAAAAATGATAATCATCTGGAATTTTCCTGTACTCTGTGTATCACTGTTACCTTGTTTACACTGCCTGCTTGCGGGAGACTGCCCGTAATGGGTTAAGTCTTGGGAGCTGCTTGGCATGTCTGCTAAGCCCTAAGGCCTGTTCCTTAAGCGCCCTGACCCGCCTCTCCTAAGAATGTCATCGTAACCTCATAGCTCCAGAAGGTCTAGCAGCAGCTGCACTTCAAGGACAAGCACTCCTTAAACAATGTTGGGTTTGAAGATTGTCTTGTAAATATTAGCCCTCTGATATGTGCCAGGAGTCACGTATATTTTCTTATAAAAACCCTCCTCAATAAACGAAGTCATCAGCCGTTTTGGTCTGATCCTCTCAACCCCATCTTTCTGTCTCAGTCTCTTTCTTTTCTCAGCGATCGAGCTCCGTTTCTCGTGACTCCCGGGTGGGGAAAAACCTTGCAGCGCTGGCCGCAGCACCTGCTAGGATTATAGACATCAAACTAAGGCAAGTAAACAATAAAAACTTTTAACCTGATATGAGAATTGTAACAGTCTTATTAGGGGAAACTTTCAGTTTTCCCTTTAAATCTTGGTTATTTTCCATTCTGTATACCCTTTTAACATTATTCATTATGAAGCTTAATTTGTTGTTATCCTATTTAATGACAAGACTGTTCTAAGCCATGAAATCATGGTCATTTGTAGTCTTTATTCTGTTCAAGAAATAGAAAGTAATTTTCATATTAACAGCAGCATATATTATTCCAGAAAAGGGAAATTTGTTGAAAAATGCATTTATAATGCAAATATAAATATTATTGATATCCACATTTTTAGTCAACTCTCCTCTCTAAGAGGCTTTAGAGCTTTAGAGAAATAAAAACACTAGATATGTTTTTCATATATTCTTTGTTTTCCCTCAACATTCTGTAAATATTTAAATCAAGGAGCAATTGCAATTGATGAAAAAGTGGAAAAAAATAAAGAAATATCTCCATAGAAATATTATGATAAATACAGAACATGAATGCTTCACTACTGATTTTCTGGTTTGGAATGTACAGGAAAGGTGCTAAATGTAGTAACTTTAAGTTATTCTAATAGTAAATTATGGAGCCCTGGACCCTAAAAGTTTCCTTGGCTATTTCTGTAAATTCCTCCCCAAACCTGTCCGCCACATCAATGAACCCTGTGTGTTTTCTCTGTTTTATTATGTGAGAAATTACTAATAAATGATCACAGGCAAAGCCTTTCTCTGTTCATAAAACAAACAAACAAACAAACAAACAAATTTTCTTTAGTAATTGATGCACACGAATGTGCTTCTTTATTTTAGCAGGATATCCAAATGAGAAAAACTTCATACTGTAAATTATTTGCATGTGTTTTAATGGCAAAGAGATGGGAATACCAGACCACCTGACCTGCCTCTTGAGAAACCTATATGCAGGTCAGGAAGCAACAGTTGGAACTGGACATGGAACAACTGGTTCCAAATAGGAAAAGGAGTACGTCAAGGCTGTATATTGTCACCCTGATTATCTAACTTATATGCAGAGTACATCATGAGAAACGCTGGGCTGGAAGAATCACAAGCTGGAATCAAGATTGCCGGGAGAAATATCAATAACCTCAGATATGCAGATGACACCACCCTTATGGCAGAAGGTGAAGAGGAACTAAAATGTCTCTTGATGAAAGTGAAAGAGGAGAGTGAAAAGGTTGGCTTAAAGTTCAACATTCAGAAAACTATGATTATGGCATCTGGTTCCATCGCTCCATGGGAAATAGATGGAGAAACAGTGGAAACAGTGTCAGACTTTATTTTTTGGGGCTCCAAAATCACTGCAGATGGTGACTGCAGCCATGAAATTAAAAGACGCTTACTCCTTGGAAGGAAAGTTATGACCAACCTAGATAGCATATTAAAAAGCAGACACATTACTTTGCCAACAAAGGTCCATCTAGTCAAGGCTATGGTTTTTCTAGTGGTCATGGATGGATGTGAGAGTTGGACTGTGAAGAAAGCTGAGCACCGAAGAATTAGTGCTTTTGAACTGTGATGTTGGAGAAGATTCTTGAGAGTCCCTTGGACTGCAAGGAGATTCAACCAGTCCTTTAGATTCAACCAATCTAAAGGAGATCAGTCCTGGGTGTTCTTTGGAAAGACTGATGCTAAAGCAGAAACTCCAGTACTTTTGCCAACACATGTGAAAAGTTGACTTATTGGAAAAGACTCTGATGCTGGGAGGGATTGGGGTCAGGAGGAGAAGGGGACAACAGATGATGAGATGGCTGGATGGCATTACTGACTCGATGGACAAGAGTTTGGGTGAACTCTGGGTGTTGGTGATGGACAGGGAGGCCTGGCATGCTGTAATTCATGGGGTCTCAAAGAGTCAGACACAACTGAGCAACTCAACTGAACTGAACTAATGGCAAAATTTGGAAGATATAGTAAGCAAGAAGGTGGGAAAATTATGGAAGAGAAATGAGGTGGGAAAGAGTTGAATTTATATTGTACTTTAGGGTTGAGGGTCTTTCAAGCACAGGTTTTAACTATTATACCAATATAATTTTTGATAAAATACTATAACTAGAGAAGAATGCTTAACATGCATAATACTGACAATTTGAATGGTTATTTCCACAGTTTCTTTTTTTTTTTTTAACTAAATAAACCCTATGGTTAGTTGCAAGGATTTTATGCTTTTGATGAATTGGTTCTATTTAAAAGCCCAGCAAGAGTTTGTCACACAGAGTGAAGTTAAGTCAGAAAGAGAAAACAAATGTCCTATATTAACACAGGCATGTGTAATCTAGAAAAAATTATGGTACAGATGAATCTATTTACAGGGTAGGAATAGAGATGCAGATGCAGAGAACAGACATGTCACCATGGTTTGAGAAGAAGGGGAGGTGGGGTGAATTGGGAGAGTACTATTGATGTATATATACTACTATGTTTTATGTGTAAAACAGATAGCTAGTGGGAATCTGCTGTATATAGCACAGGGAGCTCAGCTCAGTGCTCTGTGATGACCTAGACGAGTGGGATGGTGTCAGGCAGGAGGGCGGTCTAAGAGGGAGGAGATATGTGGATACACATAGCTGATTCATTTTGTTGTACGGCAGAAAGTAACACAATATAGTAAGGTAACTATACCCCAATTTAAAAAAAAAAAAAAAAGCCCAGCAAGATTACAGTGACATTAACATACCACTTAGGGCTTCTCTGGTGGCTCAGATGGTAAAGAGTCTTCCTGCAATGTGGGAGACCGGGTTCAATCCCTGGATCAGGAAGATTCCTCTAGAGAAGGAAATGACAACCCAGTCCAGTATTCTTGCCTGGATAATCCCATGGACAGAGGAGCCTGGCAGTCATCCCAAAGAGTCAGACACAACTGAATGAGTCGGACACAACACTTTCACTTTCAACATACTGCAACTAGTGGCGTGGTCTGAGTTCGCTGAACATGAATTAAACTGTCAAGTGAATTATAAACCCAAGATAGGAAACTAGTGCATACACAAAGATTTCAGTGCAATGTACGGGCAGGGCCTCTGAACATTCTCCATCTGCAGAACAGAAGAATGTTGACCACGGAAACATTCTCCATCTTTCTGACACAGTATTGTTTCTCTGAATCCCACTGGTCCCTTATGTT
Organism: Oryx dammah; assembly: GCF_014754425.2. Lineage (NCBI taxonomy): Eukaryota > Metazoa > Chordata > Mammalia > Artiodactyla > Bovidae > Oryx > Oryx dammah. The sequence continues at coordinate 3,232,234 of NW_024070185.1, forward strand.
CAATTCTTCATACATACTTTTAGAATAACATACATGCTTCTCTTTCTTAACACACATGCACCACAGAGTTCCAAGTGTTCTTTGGAATAAAATGAGTACAACTTTTCTAAGAATCTGCCTGCAGTGCAGGAGACCCCAGTTTGATTCCTGGATTGGGAAGATTCCTGAAGAATCCTCAGACAGAAGAAAATCCTGGACAGCTACAGTCCATGGGATCATAAAAATTTGGACATGACTGAGGGACTAAGCACAAACCTGGCTAGTGTACTCAGTTTTATTTTGTTTTGTTTTTCAAACCCACTAGTCCCTTTTTCTAGGCAAAGTTATTCTTTACACTATTATTCTGTCCCTATACCCATGTTGGCTTCCCAGGTGGCACAATTCAGTTCAGTTCAGTCACTCAGCCATGTCCAACTCTTTGCAACCCCATGGACTGCAGCACACCACGTTTCCCTATCCATCACCAACTCCCAGAGCTTACTCAAACTCATGTCCATTGAGTCAGTGATGCCATCCAACCATCTCATCCTCTGTCATCCCCTTCTCCTTCAATCTTTCTCAGCATTAGGGTCTTTTTCAGTGAGTCAACTCTTCGCATCAGGTGGCCTAAGTATTGGAGCTTCAGTTTTTGCACCAGTCCTTACAATGAATATTCAAGACTGATTTCCTTTAGGATTGACTAGTTTAATCTCCTTTCAGTTCAAGGGACTCTCAAGAGTCTTCTCTAACACCACAGTTCAAATGCATCAATTTTTCAGTGCTTAGCTTTCTTTATAGTCCAACTCTGACATCCATACATGACCACTGGGAAAACCATAGCTTGGACTAGACAGACCTTTGGTGGCAAGGTGATGTCTCTGTTTTTTAATATGCTGTCTAAGTTGGTCATAGCTTTTCTTCCAAGGAGCAAGCTTCTATTAATTTCATGGCTGCAGTCACCATCTGCAGTGATTTTGAAGCCTAAGAAAATAAAGACTGTCACTGTTTCCATTGTTTCCCCATCTATTTGCCATGAAATGAGGAGAATGGATACCATGATCTTAGTTTTCTGAATGTTGAGTTTTAAGCCAACTTTTTCACTCTCCTCTTTCACTTTTATCAAGAGACATTTTAGTTCTTCTTTGCTTCCTGCCATAAAGGTGATACCATCTGTATATCTGAGGTTACTGATATTTCTTTGGGCAATCTTGATTCTAGCTTGTGCTTCATCCAGCCTAGCATTTCCCATGATGTACTCTGTACCAGGTAGCACAGTGGTGAAGAATTCCCCTGCCAATGAAGGAGATGCAAGAGATGCAGGTTTGATCCTTGGGTTGGGAAGACCTCCGGAGGAGAAAATGTCAAACCACTCCAGTATTTACATGGGAAATCTCATAGACAGAGAAGCCTGATGGGCTACAGTCCATGGGGCCACAGAGTCTGAAAAAGCTGAGCACACGCACACATGCCCACCTTAATGCCAAAGTGTTCTCATGAATGTCAAGATACACTTATCATCCACCTATCTTTTGAGATTTAGCTCACAATTTTTTTTTTTCCCACTAAGCAACAGTGGGACTTCCCTGATAACTCAGTTGATAAAGAATCTCCCTGCAATGCAGGAGACCCCAATTCTATTCCTGGGTCAAGAAGATCTGCTGGAGAAGGGATTGGCTAACTACTCCAGTGTTTTTTGGACTCCCCTTGTAGCTCAGTTGGTAAATAATCTGCCTGCAATGTGCAAGACCTGGGTTCAATTCCTGGGATGGGAAGATCCCCTGGAGAAAGGAAAGGCCACACACTCCAGTATTCTGGCCTAGAGAATTCTTTACAGTCCTTGGAGTTCCAAAGAGTCAGACACAACTGAGAGACTTTCACTCATTCACTCAAGCAATGGTGATTAGATTATTTTATCTGGTAAAAAAAAAAAAAAAGTGAAGCTATTGTTGATCTAGTAATCATATAAATTTATACAAAGTTTAATTTTTTTGCTCACTTAATATATGATTGTCATTTTATTTCTATGTACAAGTGTACATTTCACAGTATTACAGCTTAAATGTACAAATAGGTATATATTACAAATAATATATATAAATAGAAACAGCATATAAAATGTAGTTTGTAAAATGATGGGAAAACAGAGGGCATTGGTATCTATGAGAATATTTTATTGAGTTATCTGTAAACATTTTAAGTGGAAAATTTACAATAAAATTGTCATGTATCTGTTTCCTCTAAAAGTCAAGTCATGACCATATTTTTATGTATGTACACACATATATGTATGTTGTTGTTTCTAATAGCCAAAGACCAATTTACATATATTGCATACATGTTAGTCCTATTTTTGCTGATCATTTAACTTTGTGATCCATAATCTAAACCATGGTGGAAATATTTCTTCAAGCAGTAGTCAGGAAAAATATTCTGTAGAATGTGCATACTCAGTCACTCAATCATATCCAACTCTTTGTGACCCCATGGACTGCAGCCCACCAGGTTCCTTTATCCATAGGATTTCCCAGGCAAGAATACTGGAGTGGGTTGCCATTTCCTCTTTCAGAAGATCTTCCCTACCCAGGGAAAGAACTTGCATAACTCAATGAAGCTATGAGCCATACATTGTAGGGCCACCCAAGACTGACAGGTCATAGCAGAAAGTTCTGACAAAATATGATCCTCTGGAAAAGGGAAAGTCAAACCACTCCAGTATCCTTGCCCTGAGAACCTCATGAACTGTATAAAAGGACAAAAATATGTGACACTGAAAGATGAGTCCCCTAGGTCTGAAGGTGTCCAATATGCTCCAGGGGAAGAGCAGAGGAGAACTACTAATAGTCCCAGAAAGAATGAAGTGGCTGGGCCAAAGCAGAAACAATGCACCATTGTGGGTGTGTCTGGTGATAAAAGTAAAATCTGATCCTGCAAAGAACAGTATTATACAGGAACCTAGAATGTTAGGTCCATAATCAAGGTAAACTGGAGATGGTCAAGCAGAAGATGGTAAGAATAAACATTTTAGGAATCAGTGAAATAAAATGGACAAGAATGGGAGAATTTAATTCAGATGAGTATTGTATCTACTACTGTGGAAAAGAACCCCATAGAAGAAATAGAGTAACCCTAATAACCAACAAATAGTCCGAAATGCAATCTCAAAAATGGCAGAACTATCTCTGTTCATTTCCAAGGCAAGCCATTCAACATTACAGTAATCCAAGTCTATGCCCCAACCACTGATGCTGAAAGCTGAAGTTAATCAGTTCTATGAAGACTTAGAAGACCTCCTAGAACTAACACACACACACAAAAAAAGTTTTATTCAACATGGGGGACTGGACTGCAAAAGTAGGAAGTAAAGAGATATCTGGAGTAACAGGCAAGTTTGGTCTTGGAGAACAAAATGAAGCAGGGCAAAGACTAACTGAATTCTGCCAAGAGAATGCATTGGTCATAGCAAATACCCTTTTTCAACAACACAAGTGATGACTTTGCACATGGACATCATCAAATGGCCAATACCAAAATCAAGTTTACATTCTTTGTAGATGAAAATAGAGAAGTTGTATACTGTCAGCAGAAATAAGACCAGGAGCTGATTGTGGCTCAGATAATCAGCTTCTCATAGTAAAATTCAGACTTAAACTAAAGAAAGTGGGTAAAACCACCAGGCCAGCCAGGTATGACTTAAATCAAATTCTCTATGAATATGAAGTGGATGTAATGAATAGATTCAAGGGATTAGAACTTATAAACAGTGTGCCTGAAGAACTACAGATGAAGGTGTACAATATTGTACAGGAAGCATTGAACAAAACCATACCAAAGAAAAAGAAAAACAAGAAGCCAAAATGGTTATCTGAGGAGGCCTTACAAACAACTGAAGAAAGTAGAGGAGCAAAAGGGAAGGGAGAGATGGAAAGGTATATCCAACTAAATACAGATTTGCAAAGAACAGCACAGAGAGACAAGAAGGCCTTCTTCAATGAATAGTGTATAAAATTAGAAGAAAACAAAAGAAGGGGAAAGACTAGAGATCTCTTTGGGAAAACTGGAGATATCAAGCGAACATTTTGCCCAAAGATGGGCACAATAAAGGCCATAAACTGTGGAGACATAGTTGACACTGAAGATATCAAGAAGAGATGGAAAGAATGCGTGGAAGAACTGTACAAAAAAACATCCAAATGAATCGGATTACTACAATGGTGTGGTCAGCCACCCAAAGCCAGTCATTCTGGAGGGCAAGTCAAGTGGGCCTTAGGAAGCACTGCTGTTAATAAAGCTCGTGGATGTGATGGAATTCTAGTAGAACTATTCAAAACCCTAAAGCATGATGCCATAAAGATGTTGCATTCAGTTTGTCAGCAAATCTGGAAGACCCAGCTGTGACCATAGGACTGGAAAAGATCCATCTTCATCCCAATTCCCAAAAAGGGTAGTATTAAAGAATGTGCTAACCATGAGACAGTTGCACTCATCTCCCAAGCTAGTAAGGTCATGCTTAAAATCTTGCATGCTAGGCTTCAGCATTATGTGAAAAGAACTTCCAGATGTCCAAGCTGGGGTTAGAAAAGGAAGATTAACCAGAGATCAAATTGACAACATTTGCTGGATCATAGAGAAAGCTAGGGAATTCCAGAAAAAAGAAAATCTATCTCTCTTCCATCAACTACACCAAAGACTTTGACTATGTGGATCATAATACTCTGTGGAAAGCTCTTAAAGTGATGGGCATACCAGACCATCTTACCCGCCTCATGAGAAATCTGTATGCAAGTCAAGAAGCAACAATTAGAACCCTGTATTGATGGAACATATGATTGGTTCAAGATTGAGAAAGGAGTACAACAGGTCTGTCTTCTGTCACTCTGCCTGTTTAATCTATATGCTGAGCACATCATGAGAAATGCTGGGTTGGGTGAGTTACAAACTGGAATCAAGATAGGAGAGAGAAACATCAACAGTCTCAGATATGATACAGTTTCAGATTAGATGATAGCACTCTAATGGCAGAAAGCAAAGATGAACTAAAGAGCCTCTTGTTGAGGGTGAAGGAGGATAGTGAAAGTGCTTGCTTAAAACTAAATAGTTAAAAAAAAAAAAAAACAACTAAAATCTTGGTATCCAGCCCCATTACTTCATGGCAAAAAGAGGGGGGAAAGGTGGAAGGAGTGGCAGATTTCCTCTTCTTGGTTCAATAATCACTGTGGATGGTGACTGCAGCCATGAAACCAGAAGACATTTGCTTCTTGGCAGGAATGCTATGACAAACCTAGACTGTTGAAAAGTAGAAACATCATTCTGCTGATGAAAGTCTGTATAGTCAAGGTTATTGTCTTCTTAGTGGTCACATATGGTTGTGAGAGCTGGACTGTAAAGAAGGCAGGGCACCTAAGAATTGGTGCCTTTGAACTGTGGTGCTGGAGAAGTGCCCAAGAGTCACTTGGACAGCAAAGAGATCAAACCAGTTAATCTAAAGGGAAATCAACCCTGGATTCTCATTGGAAGGACTGAAGCTGAAGCTGAAATTCCAGTATTTTGGTCACTTGGTGTGAACAGCTGACTCATTGGAAAAATCCCTGATGCTGGAAAAGATTGAGGGCAGGAGGAGAAGAACTTGGACAAACTTTGGGAGATGGTGAGGGACAGGGAGGCCTGGTGTGCTGCAGTCCATGGGGTTGCAAAGAGTTGGACACAACTGGGTGAATGAACACACAGAGTTGGTTCAGCAGGGACCCTAGGGGAAATCTACCCCTCACCTCTCTCCTAGCTTTGGGTGCCTTCTGACAGTTTTCGGTGCTCTCTGGTTTGTAGATGCACCGCACCCATCTCCGCTTCTGCCTGTACACTGTGTTCTGTCTGTGTGTGTCTCTCTGTGTCTTCTCTACTCGGCTCCCTAGAAGGACACTAGTCATATTGATGTGGGACCAGCTCTACTCAAGTATGGGCTTCCTAGGTCACTTAGTGGTAAAGAATCCCCCTGCCAATGCAGGAGAAATAGCTTCAATCTCTGAGTAGGGAAGATCCCTGGAGGAAGAAATGGTGACTCGCTTCAGTATTCTTGCCTGGGAAACCCCATGGACAGAGGACCTTGGTGGGCTACAATCCATGGGGTCACAAAGAGTCAGACATGACCTAAGGACTAAACAACTACTCAAGTATGACTCATCATAACTAATTATATGTGCAGAGAATCTCTTTCCTAATAAGGTCACACCCACAAGTTCCAGGCAGACATAAATATATGGGTGTTATTAATGAATATCTGGGGGACACATGGACTGGTACATTTCATTCCACTGTTATTACATGTAGCTTATTTTGACTTTCTAACTTTAAAACAGAAAGTGTGTTAATCTACCTTCACTAACAATCTCTTGTCTTTAAAGAAATAGCTATACTGAATGTTTTTTCAGATATCTCCCTATACATTAATTATAAATTGACTATCACTTTGATCATACTTTGAAGTTTCCTCCTCAGATATCCTAATGATTCATTATAAATCTTTAAAGTGCTATTACAAACTTCACAGATTATATTAATTTATGAAAGCTTTCATGATCTGTATTAGATCCAGTTGAATCTATGAGTTAGATGAACTTACCACAAACAAAAGTGCCATATGTGACTCCTGATTCTTTAAGTAGATCTTTCAGGTCAGACTGAGACATAATACAAAACAGACAAAAATCATCTCATTCTTATTAAATCACATGTCTATTGTATTGTGCAGCTGGAGAGTTTAATGCTTCATTAGTGTCACTCTTAATTTGTTTCCATTTATCTAAAATGCCCAAAATAGAATGATTATCAATGTTTGAAATATGTTTGCAATGACTCATTTTTTCCTAGTGTTCTTGGGTCTTAATTAGTTAATTCTGAGATAATGTCCCTTTTAATTTGTATTTGAATAAAGCAAAATAAGTCAAAATTATGTTTAAATATGTTGATTTTAGTTTTATTGATAAAATCTGTGCAACATGAATAAAAATTAAGAATTATCAATGGATAATTAATAAATACATACATAAGTAATTCTTTCTTTGTTGCTACCTAATAGTGGTAAGGAACCCACCTGCCAATACAAGAGAATTAAAAGATGTGGGTTTAATTTCTGGGTCAGGAAGATCCCCTGGACCAGGAAATGGCAACCCACTCCAGTACTTTTGCCTGGAGAATCCCATGGACAAAGAAGCTTGGTAGGCTACAGTCCATAGCATCACAAAGAGTTGGACATGACTGAAGTGACTTAGCATGCACACATATAATATAAATGTATTAAGTATCAGAAACAGAATATACTAAGGAGCCATAAATAGATGTGTTCAAGAGAGCATTAATTGATGAATGAAAGTGAGAGTTCTATTATTGATTAAATGTATTTCTTTTACTTAATAACTCTGTTATATAGTAACTTTTTAACTTTAATCATGCTTAGAAAGTCAAGTGTTCAGAAATCTTATTACTATTTACTGCTATGAAAAAGTACTCATTAGAAGGAAGAAAGCATCCATCTTTTATTTATTCTGTTTTGTTTTCTCAACAAGTTTAGACATGAAAAGGAATTACAGCATAAACATATAAAGTGTTTGTTTTATTTAAAAAAGGGAAACATAGCATTGTGGGAAAATTCAAGATTAATAATGCACATTTTTGTTTGAGGAAATATAAGAATATATTTGCTGAGGTCTGTAACATGTTTGGTTATGAAAAGAAATGATGTTTTTGAGTAAGGGGGATGGGAATATATCTTTGCCATAGGAAGCAATGATGGAGTTAATGGTATCAAGAATTGAATACTTACATTATACAGACAGCAACTGGACATGATTTAAGCATTGCTAAGCATTAAAAATTGCCAATGTACATTTTAATGTTTGCCTGTTGGTAATTTCTTCATGATGCTATCGTATCATAGCCATCTGATGTTCCTGAAATAAGCTTTGCCTGTGCTCTGCATGGTACATCGTGTTGTTTAGTCACTCAGTCATGTTGGATTCTTTTGTGACCCCATGGCCTGTGGATAGTGGTCCACCAGGCTCCTCTGTTCATGGCATTTCCCAGGCAAGAACTGGGATAATGGAGTGCGATGCCATTTTCTTCCCCAGGCTATCTTCCCAGCCCAGGGATTGAATTTGTGCCTCCTGTGGCAGGCGAATTCTTCACCACTGAGCAACAAGGGAAGCCCTCTGCGTGGTACATACATAGGGTCAATATCAGCCCTTTAGCATTTAGCAACAGACACAATAAACAAAAAATTTCTTGGGCCAAGTGAGAAAATTTCTTCAATCTGTACTTAAATGGACATAGTGTATGCATTTCACAGCTACTACAAAATCTCATTTGGTTGGGTAACAAGTGGAAAACAGATATTTGTATTTTCTTAGAGAAAACTTTAATTCCTATGTCCATTCAAAACTACAACTAAATGTTTCTGCTTTTGTTTGAATTTAGAAGTCTATTTACAATGCTAGGAGTTTTAATATTTTAGCACATAAGGTTTGCATCATTTTCAGAGTGGAATACACTATTTCAGAAGTATTCAGCACAGCGAAGTTTTTTCAAAGAAAATAAATGTCTCTTTATCCTAATCATATATTATTGTTGATTAATTCATGCCCAAAGTTTTGCTTCTAGCTCTATTATGCTTTTGAGCAACAAGCATTTTTTCAGGCATGTCTCATTAATCATTTAATTAGTTTATGAAAAAATTACTTTCTTGTCATAGTCAATATGAGATTAAAGAGGATTTTAATTGATGATAGGAAAAATTTTTTAATTTAATTTAAAAAGAGGTAATGTAAATAGGAACAAGAATTTTACAAAATTTAAAAAAACCTCAAAGGAAATGGGATATGAGAAAAATCTAAATTAGGTGTTAATAAGTCTAAGATTTCAGTAGCCTTGATTTTTTTAAGTTCTCAGTTTTCATTACTGGTACTGAAAATAGTGCATGAAAAGAAAATCAGAAGGTTATGTCATGTAACTCCAGAATGTTATTGATTGATAATGCTAGTATAAAGAATACAATTTTGAGAGGCATACTTATGAAAAGTGAAAGTAGCTCAGTCAAGTCTGACTCTTTGTGACCCCATGAACTAGTCCATGGAATTTTCCAGGCTAGAATACTGGAGTGGGTAGCCTATCACTTCTCCAGAGGATCTTCCCGACTGAGGAATTGAACCAGGATCTCCTACAATGAGATGCATGAAATTAAATATTTGTTCTTTGTTCGTGAGACTTTCAAAATTATTCTTGAAATTAGGAAAATCTCTACAAAATATTATATTAAGACAACATAATGTATTAATTTTATGTATAATTCATTGCATCTTTGGGCTTCCCATGGTGGTGAAAAATCCACCTGCCAATGAGCGGATACTGAAGACTCATTCAGTACATTGAATCGGGAAGATCACCTGGAGAAGGAAATGGCAACCCTTTCCATTAATCGTGCCTGGAAGATCCCATGGAGAGAGGAACCTGGATGGCTACCATCCATGGCATCACAAAAGGGTTGGACACAATTGAGCACAAGTTGCATTTTTATGTTTTAGTTCAGTGTGTCTTTTTGTGGTAGGGAAGTCTGACAGTCAGAACTAAATCTGTTGCTTAATAACATGGAACTTTGGGAAGTTCTCCAGGCAATTTTCCCAACCCAGGTCTCCTGCATTGTGAGTGAATTCTTTATTGTCTGAGGCACCAGGGAAGCCCTTTAATAACATACAACTTTGGGGAAATTATTGTAAATGTCTACGTTACAGTTTCATCACCTTCAGTATGGGAATGATAACTGTCCCACCTCATAGAGCTGTATTCAACATTACTGGAAACAAAATAATGACATGATTCATGAGGAGTAGTACCTAGTAGATGTCTAACCTGATTATAAAGCTTCAGCTCTCCCCACCACACTTCTGACTGCAAAGGAATTCAATGCTCAGAGAATTTTTAGGAAAAAGAGAAATAAAAGGAGCTAGGATTTATGAACCTAACATTTGTTTAGTTTCCTTCTGAGTCAATATTTTATGAAGCAAAAGACACAGTTGGGAGAATGAAAGGCAGGACTTGGGGGACAGAAATTAACTTTTAGAAACTGTAAGAATTTGAAAGCTTAGTAAGGACCTAGAGTTTTGACTGGAAAACTGAGGAGCTATGACACAGACTGAAGTGTGTCTTCGAAAAATGCATGTGCTAGAGCCTTAACTCCTAATGTGATGGTATTTGGAGATGAACATTTGGGGAGAGGGTGGTGGTGGTTATTTAGTCATTCAGTCATGTTCAACTATTGCAATTCCATGGACTGTAGCCTGCCGGGCTCCTCTGTCCATGGGATTCTCCAGGCAAGAATACTGGAATGGGTTGCTGCACCCTCCTCCAGGGGACCCTCCCAATCCATGGATGGAACCAGAGTCTCTTGCATTGGTAGGCAGGTTCTTTACCACTGAACCATCTGGGTAAGGAGGGGAAGGGGACAACAGAGGATGAGATGGTTGGATGGCATCACTAACTCAACGGACATGAGTTTGATCAAACTCCAGGATTCAGTGAAGAATAGGGAAGTCTATGGGGTTGCAGAGAGTTGGGCATGACTTAGTGACTGAACAAAAACAAACCTGTTGACTGAGACAATTTACCCCCTAACTGGTATGTCTATTTCAGCATAGGTGCTATTTTTCTAAAGATTTGGTAAAGAACAAAGACTAGACAGATAGATATGTTCAAAAGATAAACACAACAGCAAACAACAAATAGGCACTTGGTAATGGACTTGCCTTCATGGAGTTTCAAAGGAATAAAGATATCAGTCACCTCCAAGTGTCTTTAGGAACACAAACTAGTGACTTCAATGCAATGACTATTGTGTCCAGAGCACTGACTTCAGCTTTCTTGATAAATAAAAATTTAAAATTGATACTTTAACCACTAGATCAGACTAGACAAAATAAAAATTTTGTTCTGTTGAAAAGATGTATGGTTGTGCAATTACAATTTTTGTCACCTCAGATTCTAGAAGCTTTCATTGTACACAGATGTGTCAATGATCTGTTAGGTAGTTAGAATAGGAACAAGGAGTCCAAAATGGCAATGGAAATAGAACAAAGGAAGGTCTGAGGATAGGAGTGAGGACCTCAGATAAAACAAACATCCCTCCTGGCTAGCCCAATTTATATAGGGCAGGCTCAGGGGGAGGAGGAAAAAAAAAAAAAAACATTTAAAAAGAGGAGCCAAAATTGGGCCAAGGGGCTTCTCTTCTCTTCATGTCTTTTGGGTCGGCCCACCCTCACAACTCAAGGATGTATTTTCCTTTGCTTTCTAAATCAAACTGGGCTGTAACACTGGTCTGTCTGAGGAAATTACACAGGGCTGTAACACTGGTCCAGCTGTCGCTTCAAATTTTTGTTGCAACAAGACAGAACTGAGGAAATTACAAATTCCCCTGACACATCCATCCTAATTTTCAGTCAGGCTACTGCTCTGAAGTTGACAAGGATTGTGATAGATGTGTTTCCCTGTTCATATCTCTGTGTTATGAAGTAAAATACACATCCTGGCAAGAGAAAAATTTAAGGTGGGCTGATCTAAGAGATAATTCACTATTTCACCTCCTTACTAGCATGCATGGAGGTGCTCTGGACAAGGTGTGTGAACTGGTTAGGATAACAGGTTTTTGATCCCAGGTAACAATCACTTATAATGCTCTGGAGCTACCAGTAACATCTACAGTGATTCATTAATATAATCCAGCTTTTAAAAAAGATTTTTTGATGTGCAGCATTCTTTAAAAGTCTTTGTAGAATGGGTTACAGTATTGTTTTTGTTTTATGTTCTGTTTTTTTGGCCCTGTGGCATGTGGAATCTTAGCTCTCCAATCAAGGGTAGAACCTGCAGCCTCTGCATTGGAAGGTAAAGTTTTAACCACTGGACCACCTGGCAAGTCCCCATAGTCTAGTTTTGACTTGACACTCAATAAATCTCTAACAATCCTATTTCACCGGGACTATTAACATTGGCTTCCTCAAGCAACTTTGGAGTGAAAATCCCGAGTGGCATTCCCTGAATAGTCCAATTCAATTCATGTCAAAAACTCTGACCCATGATACTGCAGCTGCACTTACACCTGTATCAACCACCCAGCTGGATCACAAAGGCTTTGCTGGATTGATTTGGGCCCTGTGCTCCATAAATCTCTTAATGTTATTTTTCTTCAAGATTCCTGAAGAGTTCTTTCAGGTTATTTTTGTTGTTGTTGCTTTGTCAGAACTTTTTTCCTATTGAAAAATACACTTTCTTCAAAACCTGAAAAAACCTGAGTAGTTTCTGGGCTCCTTGTGTGTTGACCAGGTCTATGAGAGACAACAAAATATTTCTCACAATTTGAAGAATATGTTCATTTAATTCAGTCTATGTAATTCCCAGAAATTTGACAGATTGGGTTGGGTCTTCTATTTTACCTAGATTCATCAACCAGCTGATACATATCATATGGTGCCTGTGGTTCCTAACTCCTCTTGAGTTTGTTTCCATTCCATGAGAATGCATACTGTGCTTGGCTGTACACCTAAATTATAAGCTGGATAAGATTTGTCCAGGTTCTTGATGGCATATCAGTTCTCCCTGACTTTTTGCTGTTCCTATTCAGGTTTACCATATCAACTACAGCTGAGCCAACAAGAAGAACCATATTGCTTACTCTTTAATAATCTGTTAATCCATAGACAACATCTTTACCAGTTGTCCATAAGGAACATCATGAAGAAAGTTAGTGAATATCCAACTCCTGCTTGTGTTCTTTCGTTTCTCATCCTGAAATTCTATAGTGTTTAATGTTTACTTCAGAGAGAAGCTCAGGAAATTCCAAAGTTTCACTTAGCCTGGCCAATTTAAGCCAGAAGAAAAGTGGGCTTAGTTGAGACCCATGGTATTATCAAAAGCAACACACACCTGTATTATATTTCTATTGCTCAGTGGCTTCATTCATATCCGACTCTCTGTGACCACATGGACTATTGCCCACCAGGCTCCACCGTCCATGGGATTTTCTCAGGCAAGAATATTGGAGTAAGTTGTCATTTACTTTCTGAGTTAGATTCCTATTTCTGATATATAAAAAAGGTCACAAAAGTAATGGCTTAAACCAATACAAACTTACTATCTTATGCTCCTAAAGGTCAAAAGCCTTAATAGTAAGACTCTGTTTCTTCTGACGCTATGAGGAAGAGTTTGTTTCTTTGCCTTTTTCCAAGTTCTAGAGGCTCCCTCATTCCTTGGTTTCTGGCACCATTCATATTCACAGTCTGTAATCAGGGAAGCCTGGCATGCAGTGATTCATGGGTTGCAAAGAGTCGGACCCGACTGAGCAACTGAACTGAACTGAACTGAACTGAACTGAACTGAATCATATCACAAGGACTCTGCTTCCCTCATGACATCTCCTTTGACTCCCTTTTATGAAGACCCTCATGATCATATTGTTCCTTCTCACTCCAAAAATGCAGGATAAGCTCCCCATCCTAACCTCCTCATCTTAACCACATGTGCAAACTCCCACCTGCCACATAAGGCAAGATATTATCAAATAATTAAATCACAAAATAGAACCTGTAAATCAGAAATCTTACTTAGGTAGAACTTAGGGTAGAACTTACTTAGGGTAAAACTTAACCAAAATTTCAATGACACAAGGAACAAGAGGCTGTGAAAAAGTGGGGGGATGGGAATGGGGGTGACTTATGCCATGTGACTTCTGCTGACCTTTCTTCCTTCATCAAACACCCTGCAGCCCACAGTGGTAGACACCATCTCTAAGTGAGGTTTGTCATAAATCACATAGAGAATTCAGGCTATGAAACACCTCATTTTTATACCTAGGGTTCTATATATCCTAACATTCTACTTAAAATTTTCTACAGAACCATGACTCATAAATCCACAGGTTTTAGGATTGCTTGTCCTAACTGATTACAAACTAGGAACATTCTACTAGGAGGTTTCCACAGATAAAGGTTCTTCTTCTGACAAATACCATTCCTCTTTTTATCAGAAGGGCAGTTATCAGTATGCTTACAAAGACATCTTAAAGGAAATCAACCCTGACTATTCATAGGAAGCACTGATGCCAAAGCTGAAGCCTTGATACTTTGCTCACCTGGTGCGAAGAGCTGATTCACTGAAAAAGATCCTGATGTTGGGAAAGATTGAAGGCAAAAGGAGAAGGGGCAACAGAGGATGAGATGGTTGGATGGTATCACTGACTCAGTGGGCATGAATTTGAGCAAACTCCAGGAGATAATAAAGGACGTGGGAGCCTGGCATGATGCAGTTCATGGGGTCACAGAGAGTTGGACGTGAATGAGTGACTGAATAACACCAACAAACAAGGACATCAGAATGGAACCTTTCTTTCTTCTCCCAATAGCATCCCTTCCCCATAACTGGAAAGAAATGGATTACAAGCCAGCTGCTTTAATTCCTTTCTCCCCAAGGGCATTATATTTTAAGTGGTAAGATCGGAAAATTTAGAATAAGAAAGGTTTAATTTATATAGTGGCTTATTTATTAGTTGTGTGTGTGCATGTTCAGTCACTCACAAGTCCTGCTCTGTGACCCCGTGCACTGTAGCCTACAGGCTCCTCTGTCCATAAGATTTTCTAGGCAAGAACACTAGAGTGGGTTGCCATTTCCTCCTCCAGGAGATTTTCCTGATCCAGGGATGGAACCTGTGTGTAGTGCATTGCCTACATTGACAGGCAAATTCTTTACCACTCTGCCACCTGGGAAGTCCATTTACTACTTATCTAGCTTTAAAAGTTATTCATAACTTTTTGGATTCAGTTTTCTGACATGAAATATGAATAATAATACAGAGCTCATAGACATGACTTAAAGTTAAATTTAAAAGTTTTTGTGAGCTATGAAACCCCATTTTTCTCAAGGAAAGTCCATCATTCTCTTCATGAATCTACAACAACATGTATCCATATCTGACTAAATGCATTTTCATGTTTTATGTAACATTATATTATATATGTGCACGTTCAGTCATGTCCCACTCTTTGTGACCCCATGGACTGTAGCCTGCCAGGCTCCTCTGTCCACAGGATTCTCCAGGAAAGAGTCTTGGAGTGGGTTGCCATTTCCTTTTCCAGGGAATTTTCTTGACCCAGGGATCAAACCTACATCTTCAGCATCTCCTACTTTGGCAGGCAGATTCTTTACCATTGAGTCACCTGGGAAGCCCCACATTTCACTCACTTCTGCCTCTCTGTGCTGAACTTTAATAATAATAACCACCATGGGTTCATTCCACAGCTTACTCTGCCAATGTCCTTGGCACCAAGGGCTTACCACTCAGCACCGGAAACAACTGGCAGGCTTATACACTCATGGACTATGACTAATTAGCACACTTCATAAAAGCTAAACTGCTAATAAAGTTGGCATTATGCAGTAATGTGACAATCTATTTATTGCAACACAGCCTTTCACATTTCAGATTGAGACAGAGGCTGCTGCTGCCAGGCAATTGGCCTGAGAAACTCACTGAACTTAGAAGGATTAGATGCTAATTACTGGAAGGAAGTGGAACAGATTCACTGTAATCACTTGCTGGTACCCCTGATTTAACCAAACTGTCTTTTCTCCTCAATTCAAACCCATGTATTTACAACATAGTTAAAATTATGTTTTTATATGCCATATGAAATTTCTAATGTCTTGTAAATAAATGTCTTCCTTTTTTCCTCAATACCCTTTTTGAAAATTCATATGCATTATATTAGCTGATCTCCCACATGTATGCATGTGTGTTAAGTCATTTCAGTTTTGTTCAACTTTTTGAAGAGAAGGCAACGGTAACCCACTCCAGTACTCTTGCCTGGAAGGTCCCATGGATGGAGGAGCCTGGTGGGCTATGGTCCATGAGGTCACTACCAGTTGGGCACGACTGTGCGACTTCACTTTCACTTTTCACTTTCCTGGATTGGAGAAGGAAATGGCAACCCACTCCAGTGTTCTTGCCTGTAGAATCCCAGGGAAGGGGGAGATTGATGGGCTGCCATCTATGGGGTTGCACAGAGTTGGACACAACTGAAGTGACTTAGCAGCACCAGCAACTCTTTGAGACTCTATGGACTTTAGCCCTCCAGGCTCCTCTCTCCATAGGCTTCTCCAGGCAAGAACACCGGAGTGGGTTTCCACATCCTCCTCCACATGATTTTACTGACTCAGGGATCAAAGGAATGTCTCTTATGTCTCCTGCACTGACAGGCAGATTCTTTACCACTAGCACCCCCTACGTAGCCTTACCTCATGACACTGAGGCCTAAATAAATTAGTTATTATTGTTACTAACTCTTCCCCTCTTATTTCTTCTATGATATCATGATACCAACTATCTTATTATGTCTTTCTATCCTAATGCTATAATAAAGTCAGTCCTTTCCTTCTCCTTATAAATGTCCACTTGTTCCTTTAATTACAATGTGAAGAAAGAGAGAGAGCAAGAGAGGGGGGCAGAAATGACTTTTACTTCAACCCATTAAAGATTAACTGCTGTAAAACCTGCCATTTGGTCACACACACACACACACACAATGGAGAAAACAAACAAAAACTTAAGCAAGGATTTCAAACATTAGACAGCAGGAAGTAAACCCTAACAAAAAGACAATGAAGTGATCCTATTATTCCAACAGATTACTTCCTAGTATTACCTGGGTTCCAAGTTATCACTTAGGGCTTCCTCGGTGACTCAGTGGAAAAGCATCTGTCTGCCAATGTGGGAGACAGGAGTTTGAGACCTGGGTCAGGAAGACCCCCTGGAGAAGAGAATGACTACCCACTCCAGTATTCTTGCCTGGAAAATCCCAAGGACCAAGGAGCCTGGCAGCTACAGCCCATGGGGTCACAAAGAGCTGGACACCACTTAGTGGCCAGAGAGCAACAAAGTTATCACTTAGACCTGGGAATTCACAACAGCCTGGTGCCTTGCTGAGTTGCAGAGACAGAAACAGTGTGGAGAGGCTGGCCCTGTCAGAATTCCCAGGCGAGGGCTGATGGGGCACTGGAGGTCTCCAGATGCCAAGGGTAACATGTGGCATGACAGGGTGGGACCACTTAGAAGCAGTGGGCTGCATGATGAACATGGGGCTGGGAGTTACCTCCTCAGTAGCAAAATGGGATGCCTGTTTCACACAGGGACTGAGGAGAGTTCTCATCCTGGATATACCTTCCTAGAGAGACCAAAGTGACCCCCTTCTAACTACTCAGGATCTGCCATAGAAAAAGACTATAAACACAGGGGAAAATCTGATCTTCACACTCCATAATAGCATTCCAACCTAAATTCAAACATATTTTATAAAATCCAACACAATGCAGCACTCAAAATATAAAATCTATTAAAAATCACACTTCCTTATGAATCGCATATTAACAAAGCTTGAAAAAGGTAATAAAAGATCTGATTACTCCTTTTAGAGCAAATACATAATGATAGCAAACCTAGCTACCAACATATCAATGACTCTCTAACACTGAAAAAGAAACTTAAGTAGCCTAGGATACCTGTTAACAAAAAGACACATGGAAATTAGTGATTTTTTTAAATGCCAATGAAGACTTGGCTAAGATGTGTATATGTTTACCTCTAGTAAAACGCAAACTGGAGTGCACTATGTTATTATTTAACATTCAATATAACTCTATAAAATAATCCAGCTTGGATCTTCTTCTGTTTACATGTTATTTTTTAAAAACTCAATAAAGCTTTTGTTGCAAGTCTCTTTCAGCTAGAACATAATCTGATGGCACATTCATAAGGCATCATGAATTAGTTAGCTTTTCAATGCTAACAAAGCAAACACAAAGGCTGTGTAACCTAGACAATGACATGCCACTGCTCACAAGAGCAGTTTAGACTCATTCTCGTCCCCCAAAATGGTGTGAACTTTATGTCTTTCTGCTGAATTGGTATTACTTTTGACAAAAGTAGAATAATTTTGAACAAGGAATATAACTTGCATTTTGTAATTTTAAGCTCAAGACTATTTAGTGGGACTTGACAACTATCGAGACATCAGGCTGTGAACTCTGAGAATGAAGATGAAAACAGGGAATGCCATCAGTGACAAGACTCCAGTTAGGTGCAAGGTACTGGAGACAGCAAAGACCTGGTAATATATTGACCTTTCACCCATGTTCAATGGCTCAGCTCAGCCCAGGTTGGAGGTCAGATTGGTAAGAGCTGTAAGGGAGCTTGTCTAAGTAAGACTCTCCACTATTGTATAGTTAGAAGAGGCATTTGCATCGAAAGTAGAAAACTAATTATTAGAGAAATGAAGAATTACAATGAGGTACCAACTTACACCAGTCAGGATAGCCATCATTAGAAACTCTACAAATAACAAATGCTGGAGAGGATGTGGTGAAAAGGGAACTCTCCTAGACTGTTAGTGGGAATGTAAGTTGACATTGCCACTATGGAGAATACTATGGAGGTTCCTCAGAAACCTAAAAAGAGAATGTCCATATGATCCAGCAATCCCATTTCTGAACATATATCCATACAATAATCCAAAATGATACATGCACCCCTGTGTTCATAACAGCACTGTTCACAATAACAAAGACATGGAAGCAATCTAAATGTCCATTGACAGAACTAGTTTTTGCTACTTCTTAACTGTTTCATGTATTCAAGTTAAATGTATTTCTTATATTTTATTGCTATCATCATTTTAGTATTAAATTTTTCCATTTATAAAACTAGTAGATAAGCAACGGGTCAATACTGAGTAGTGAGTGCTTGGAGGATTCAGGGCAGAGACAATATGGATAAAAATTCTTACTGTACAATTTCCCATTTAGACAGAAATATTAATAAGATTGGATTTAAACAATAAATTATTCATAGGATGCAACGTAATTTAATATTTTAATATTAAATTTAATATTTTAAGTAAATACTTAAAATTATGATTAAATTATGATTATGTATTGTCCTTTTGCCTGTTCATACAGTAATCAAAATTTTTAACATCTGTTGGATCACAGTAAAAGCAAAGGAATTCCAGAAAAACTACTACTTCTGCTTCATTGACTATGCTAAAGCCTTTGACAGTGTGGGTCACAAGTTGTGGAAAATTCTTCAAGAGATGGGAATACCATCTATCTGCCTCCTGAGAAATGTGTATGAAATCAAGAAGCAACAGTTAGAAATGGACATGGAAAAACAGACTTGTTCCAAATTGGTAGAGGAGTAGGTCAAGGCTGTATATTGTCACCCTGCTTATTTAACTCACATGTAGAGAACATCATGAGAAACGCTAGGCTGGATGAAGCACAAACTGGAATCAAGATTGCCAAGAGAAATATCAATAACCTCAGATGTACAGATGATATCCCACTTATGGCAGAAAGCAAAGAAGAGCTAAATAACCTCTTGATGAAAGTGAAAGAGCAAAGTGAAAAAGCTGGCTTAAAACTCAACAGTCAGAAAACTAAGATCATGGCATCCAATCCGATCAGTTCAGTTGAGTCACTCAATTGTGTCTGACCCTTTGAGACCCCATGGACTGCAGCACACCAGACTTCCCTGTACATCACCAACTCCTGGAGCTTGCTCAAACTCATTTCCATTGAGTCCATGATGCTATCCAATCATCTAAACCTCTGTCATCCCCTTCTCCTCCGGCCTTCAATCTTTCCCAGCATCAGGGTCTTCTCCAATGAGTCAGTTCTTAGCATCAGGTTGCCAAAGTATTGGAGCTTCAACTTCACTCCTTCCAATGAATATTAAAGACTGATTTCTTTTGGATTGACTGGTTTGATGAATTTGCAATCCAAGGGACACTCAAGGGTCTTATCCAACACCACAGTTCAAAAGCATCAATTCTTGGGTGTTCATCTTTCTTTATAGTCTAGCTCTCACATCCATACATGACTACTAGAAAAACCATAGCTTTGACTAGACAGACCTTTGTTAGTGAAGTAATGTCTCTGCTTTTTAATATGCTGTCAAGTTTTGTCATAGCTTTTCTTCCAAGGAACAAGTGTCTTTTAATTTCATGGCTGCAGTCACCATTTGCTATGATTTTGAAAGAAAATAAAACCCAAGAAAATAACGTCTGTCACCGTTCCCATTGTTTCCCAATCTATTTGTCATGAAGTGTTCAGACAAGTGACTTTACATTTCATGAAAAGATGGGCACAATAAAGGACAGAAATAGTATGGGCCTAACAGAAGCAAAAGATATAAAGAAGAGGTGACAAGAATACCCAGAAGAACTATACAAAAAAGATCTTCATGACCCAGATAACCACAATGGTGTGATCATTCACCTAGAGCCAGATATCCTGGAGTGTAAAGTCAAGTGAGCCTTAGGAAGCATCACTACAAACAAAGCTAGAGGAAGTGATGGAATTCCAGTTAAGCTATTTCAAATCCTAAAAGATGATGCTGTGAAAGTGCTGCACTCAATATGTCAGCAGATTTGGAAAACTCAGCAGTGGCCACAGGACTGAAAAAAGGTCAGTTTTCATTCCATTCCCCAAAAAAGCAATGCCAAAGAATGTTCAAACTACTAGCAAAGTATTACTCAAAATTCTCCAAGCCAGGCTTAAACAGTACATGAACCATGAACTTTCAGATGTTCAAGCTGGTTTTAGAAAAGGCAGAGGAACCAGAGAGCAAATTGCCAACGTCCGTTAGATCATAGAAAAAGCAGGACAATTCCAGAAAAACATTTACTTTTGCCCTATAGATTACACCAAATCCTTTGACTGTGTAGATAACACCAAACTGTGGAAAATTCTTAAAGAGATGGGAGTGCCACACCACCTGACCTGCCTTTTGAGAAATCTGTATGCTGGTCAAGAAGCAACAGTTAGAACCAAACATGGAACAACAGACTGTTTCCAATTTGGGAAAGGAGTGTGTCAAGACTGTATTGTCACCCTGCTTATTTAACTTAAATGCAGAGTACATCGTGTGAAATGCCAGGCTGGATGATTCACAAGCTGGAATCAAGACTGCCGGGAGAAACATCAACAACCTCAGATAGGGAGATGACACCAATTTAATGTCAGAAGCAAGGAGGAACTAAACAGCCTCTTATTGAAGGTGAAAACGCTGGCTTAAAACTAAACATTCAAAAATGGAAGATCATGGTATCTGGTCCCATCACTTCATGGCAAATAAATGGTGAAAAGAGGAAACAGTGACAGATTTCATTTTCTTAGCCTGCAAAGTCAGCATGGATAGTGACTGCAGCCATGAAATTAAAAGATACTTTCTCCTCAGAAGAAAGTCTATGACCAACCTAGACAGTGTATTAAAAAGCAAACTTTGCCAACAAAGGTCAGTATAATCAAAGCCATGGTTTTTCCATTAGTCATGTACAGATGTAAAAGTTGAACCACAAAGTAGGCTGAGGGCAGAAGAGTTGATGCTTTCAAACTGTGATGCTAGAGCAGACTTTTAAGAATCCCTTGGACTGCAAGGAGATTAAAGTAGTCAATCATAAAGGAAATGAACCCTGAATATTTTTTTGGAAAGACTGATGCTGAACCTCCAATCGTTTGGCCATCTGTTGTGAAGAGTGGACTCATTGGAAAAGACCTTGATGCTGAGAAGGATCGGGGGCAGGAGAAGGGGACGACAGAGGATGAGATGGTTGGATGGCATCACTGACTCAATGGATATGAGTTTGGGTAAACTCCAGGAGTTGGTGATGGACAGGGAGGCCTGGTGTGCTGTGATTCATGGAGTCGCAAAGAGTCGGACAAGACTGAGTGATTGAATTGACCTGAATTAAACTGAACAGCCAGTACTGGTGAAGATGTGAAAAAACTGTGTTGCTTGTGCTTCTGGTTTGAATATTCATGAATACAACTTCTTGAATACCAGTTTGGCAATAAGTATATGTACACACACACACACACATCACACACATAAATTCCTGCCCCAGAAATTTAATATCCTAGAATTTATTCTACAAGCTATATCCATGCATATTTATAATTTTAAAATCATATATATATATATATATATAAGCGCTTTCCTTGTGTCTCAGTTGGTAAAGAATCTGTCTGCAATGCCAGAGAATCAGGTTTGATCCCTGGGTCGAGAAGATCCCTTGGAAAAGGAGATGGCAACCCACTCCAGTGCTCTTCCCTGGGAAATCCCATGGACAGAGAAGACTGGGAGGCTACAGTCTATGGGGCCATAAGAGTGTGGTGTGAATTAGTAACTAAACCATCTCTCTCTCTCTCTATATATATATATATATATATACATATATATATACACACACACACACAACCACACACATACATACATATTTGTAAATATGCTAAGATGTTGATTGAAGTATATCTGTTGCACTAAAATTTGCAATAAAACCTCAATATGATTTCAATAGTATTTGATACATATGTTACAACAAATAGCATAGGACATGTACATTGTTTCTCATGATGTACTCTGCATAGAAGTTAAATAAGCAGGGTGACAATATACAGCCTTGACATACTCCTTTTCCTATTTGGAATCAGTCTGTTGTTCCTTGTCTAGTTATAACTGTTGCTTCCTGACCTGCATATAGGTTTCTCATGAGGCAGGTCAGGTGGTCTAGTATTTCCATCTCTTTCAGAATTTTCCACAGTTTATTGTGATCCACACAGTCAAAGACTTTGGCATAGTCAAGAAAGCAGAAATAGATGTTTTTCTGGAAATTTCTTGCTTTTTCAATGATCCAGAGGGTGTTGGAAATTTGATCTCTGGTTCCTCTTCCTTTTCTAAAATCAGCTTGAACATCTGGAAGTTCACAGTTCACGTATTGCTGAAGCCTGTCTTGAAGAATTTTGAGCATTACTTTACCAGCGTGTGAGATGAGTGCAATAGTGCAGTAGTTTGAGCATTCTTTGTCATTGCCTTTCTTTGGGAGTGAAATGAAAACTGACCTTTTCCAGTCCTGTGGCCACTGCTGGGCTGGAAGAAGCACAAGCTGGAATCAAGATTGCTGGGAGAAATATCAATAACCTCAGATATGCAGATGACACCACCCTTATGGCAGAAAGTGAAGAAGAACTAAAAAGCCTCTTGAGGAAATTGAAAGAGGAGCGTGAAAAAGTTGGCTTAAAGCTCAACATTCAGAAAATGAAGATCATGGCATCTGGTCCCATCACATCATGGGAAATAGATGGGGAAACAGTGGAAACAGTGTCAGACTTTATATTTTTAGGCTCAAAAATCACTGCAGATGGTGACTGCAACCATGAAATTAAAAGACACTTACTCCTTGGAAGAAAGTTATGACCAACCTAGATAGCATATTGAAAAGCAGAGACATGACTTTGCCAACAAAGATCAGTCTAGTCAAGGCTATGGTTTTTCCAGTGTTCATGTATGGATGTGAGAGTTGGACTGTGAAGAAAGCTGAGCGCCGAAGAATTGATGTTTTTGAACTGTCGTGTTGGAGAAGACTCTTGAGAGTCCCTTGGACTGCAAGGACATCCAACCAGTCTATTCTGAAGGAGATCAGCCCTGGGTGTTCTTTGGAAGGAGTGATGCTAAAGCTGAAACTCCAGTACTTTGGCCACCTCATGCGAAGAGTTGACTCACTGGAGAAGACTCTGATGCTGAGAGGGATTGGAGGCAGGAGGAGAAGGGGACGACAGAGGATGAGGTGGCTGGATGGCATCACCGACTCGATGGACGTAAGTCTGAGTGAACTCTGGGAGTTGGTGATGGACAGGGAGGCCTGGTGTGCTGTGATTCATGGGGTTGCAAAGAGTCAGACACGACTGAGTCACTGAACTGAACTGAACTGAACTGAACTGATGTGTTTTGGAAAACATGTATGTGTGCACACATACACATACATGGCCACATATAGACATATGTAAACCGTTTGTGTACATTGGTATATTATACATACATTTGTGTATATGAGTGGATGTGTGAGATACACATGTGCATAAGTACACTCATATATATGCATTTGTATGCTTGTACTTGAGTAGTGCTCCTTACATAGTAATATCTTGTGAAGCTGAATGTGGAAAGATATGCACTCAAGTTATTTTTACAAAAATATGTCAATTAAAATGATGTAGTTTAAAATTTAAAAAAATGACTTGAATATGAAGGCAGTTTAAGAAAATCAGAGCAAAGAAAAGTCAACATCAATTTATCAGCTACCAGACTATATGATGGTTGTTTGCCTGATCTTATCAGAAGAGGAGACTGAAAACATTTCTATAAATGAAATTATACTTTGTGTTCATGTTTCCACTTGAATTACCTCAAATCAGTTGTAAGAGTTATAGTTAAAATGTAAACTGCTTTTCTCTCCACCTTTAATTTTTCTTCTTAACAAGTTAAAGCTTACAAAAAAAAAATTGCAAATACAATAAAATAAGTCTCTTCTGAACCACATGAGAGTAATTTGCTAACCTGATGTCTCATTGTCCTTCTATATTTCCATATGCATTTTTGACATACAGGGTGTTTTCCTAAAAACTAAAATTCAGTTAATTAGCATAAATACTATCTGATCCTCAGATGACTTTATGTCTCAGGAATATCTTTTAGGTCAAAATGGTCCAGCTGTGGGTTATGAAGCACACTGTTGTCTTGTCTCTTCAGTTTTATTCAGTTTGGGTGAGTTCTTCAGGTTTTCCTTTGTTTTTATGATCTTGATTAAAAAAAAATTACAGGGAATCTATCTTGTGGGCTTCCCTGATAGCTCAGTTGGTAAAGAATCCACCTGCAATGAAGGAGACCTCGGTTCGATTCCTAAGTCTGGAAGATCCACTGGAGAAGGGATAGGCCACCCACTCCAGTATTCTTGGGCTTTTTTTAAAATATTACAGGGAATTTATCTTGTAATGTCCCTCAATTTACATGTGCCTGATGTTTTCCCATGACTGGATTCAAGCTATGTATTTTAGGCAGGAATATTAGGGGAATTTCAATCCAAGTGTCGTTGTTACCTCATTGCATGTACAGGTTGGCACTACATTTCAACTTACTGATGAAATCCACATGCTCACTTTATTAAATAAGATACTACTTGTCTGTCTCCAATATAAAGTTATGCCTTCCATCACAATTAAAAAGCATTTTTTCTGAGAGCTGCTTTGTAATTGCATAATTCCCAATACTGCATTAAAATCTCAATTTATTAACTACGTCTAGGATTGTGATTTCCTCTTTTATTTAGTGGACTACTTTTACTTACTATCATTATGTATTTTGATCCTCAAATTGTTTCAGATTTTGACAGGGGATCCTATTATATTCTTTGTCATATTTCATTTTTTTATTAAGCAATACATTTCTTTCTAGTAGAAGATATTCCATGTTATTCTGTGTTTTCTTTGCCCTAGTCCATGAATAAAAAATTTCTCCAAAAAGCCCTGCCTTGCTTTTGCTTTGGGGGATGATGTTAAGTAGAATACAACTTATACCCACTTAGATAGGCTGATTTTTATTCCAAGCCCAAGCCATCTCAGTGGGTATCAGAGGGTGTACAAATATGTATCCACACACACATATAAACACCTGTACATCCATTTAATACTCATAATTATTTCTACATCCATCTCTTTACATCAAAGGCCATGAGTTCACAATGAAATATCCCATTAAGAGCCAAATCACAAGGTGTATTCCAGTTTTTCCTCTTTCTGAGTTTCTCCTCCCAAATACAGTCTCCTCACGGCCCTTGGATTTGGCTCGCCACATCAGGATGTCCTTGTCCCTCTGCCTGGGCCCTGCCACCCTGGGCAAAGATGCCCCCGTTCATGCCTCTCCCTCCCACAGTGACCTGATTTTGGGGCCCCACTTTCAAAGCTGCTGTCTCCATGGTAACTGGGCTGTCTGCCTCCTAGGAGAACCTCCTCCTCACAGCTCTCTCCCTTACTGTGTCACCCTTCTGCATGGGTGCTCTGCTGACCTTTTTCCAGCTCTGATCCTAAATGTGACTCCAAGTGCCATTCCCCCACCTTAACATGTGTGCACTCCCTTCCCAGCTCAGATTCTTGCTCCCTGTGTGCAGACTCTTCCCTGTGTGTTTTCTTTCCACATCTGTCCTTGAGGAAACTGGCCCAGCTCACCTGAGCTCTGCCTCAGACTCTGACCCACTGTGCCCACCTTCCTGCTTTGCCCCACCTAACAGTCTTATGCCTGCATTTCTCATGAAAGGAAGAGAAGAGTACAAAGGAGAGAAAGAACTGGATGAAGAGGAAGATTTGTGGTTTAGAAACTTAAATTCATTCTCCTCTTCCTAAAAACTGATCAAGTCTTCGCAGCTCCTTGGGAGTCCATTTATCTGTTCAAAAATACACACTGAGCCCTTATTATTCATATAATTTTTAGATTGCTCATTTAAACAAAGAGAACTATTTCCTTCAGATATAAGATTTAGAATCTCATGCCAAACTAAGAAAATTCCATAACTGATGCACTGAGATTAGGATGTGCTGTTTCACTGATAATTGATCACTATGAAAAACATTAATCAAATGAACACCCACCCATTGTATTTCTCTTTGTGTGTTTACATTATAGAAAATCAGGCATTAATCGTTTGGAGACTAATTTTGAGCCAGAAGTTACTTGAAATAAAGTGATTTCCTACTTTATCCTTCATTAAATCACTAACTCTTTGAGCTTAAAATTGACTTTCAAAAAAAAATTGACTTTCAATATCATGACTATAATGGTATATGCCTGTATTACTGAATGCAAGCAAAGGTAACCTAATTTGCATATTAACTCTATTAAGTA
The DNA here is from genome assembly GCF_014754425.2 of Oryx dammah. Taxonomy (NCBI): domain Eukaryota; kingdom Metazoa; phylum Chordata; class Mammalia; order Artiodactyla; family Bovidae; genus Oryx; species Oryx dammah. Next base: position 3,259,019 of record NW_024070185.1, read on the forward strand.
GGTATTTTTATTATAATTTTCAACAAACAGAAAAAACTGAAGTTGTTGAGGTTAAGGGATTTTTCTAAGCTCCCTGATCTTGTAAGTGATGGAGCATGGGATTAAATTTGAGTTGTTATATTTGCTTAACTTGCAATTCTTAATCTTAACTTACTATGTTCTGATACCCCATCCAGTTCTAATCAGAAATTCTATTTCACCAGTTTTCTTTATTATTAACACATAATATATGTCAAACATATCAAACAGGTAGATTGTACAATTCCTTTTATAATGTCCCCACTGTTTTGAATGTTCATGTTGAGCACTGTACCCCCATAATTTCTATCAGTGATTGAAGACTTATAACAGAAATCACCATTTCATTTTGAGAATCAACACTGACTATTGTTCTCCTGCAGATTTGTAAGTTATATTTCCTATATATTCAAGTACAAAATGTTCAAATAAAGCTGAATAGCTTTAATACATTTATAACTTACTAAGTCTTTTTGTGAATTGTCTCTTTATATCCTTTGTAACTCTACACTGTGATCCTTATCATTTTGGTTTTAAATGCCCATTAACTTTAATTTCTTCTAGGCATTCCCATTAAAACACTTTAGAATGATCATATGGTTACTCATTGCACAAAAAAAAACTGAGTGGGTTTAACTTTTGGAAGGAGACAATCTCTAAGCCTACACAATTGAATGGCCATCCTGTAAGAATTCCTGTGAGCAGTTAGACAAAAGTTTGCTCCAACTTATATAAGCCAGATTATGTTTATCTATGAGTGAAAGTATCATTTTCTTCTGAGTATATTGGCACAGATATTCTAAGTATTCCACACAGAGTTCTCCTTTGTTCGTGCTAAGTCGGTTCAGTCGTGTCTAACTCTGCAGTCCTAAGTATTGTGGCCTGCCAGGCTTCTCTGTCCATGGGATTCTCCAGGCAAGAAGACTGGAGTGGGTTGCCATGCCCTTCTCCAGGGGGTCTTCCCAACACAGGGATGGAAGCTGCATCGCATGTAGCTCCTGCACTGCAGGCAGATTCTTTACCAACTGGGCCACCAGGGAAGCCCTTGCGTGAGTAACGTAGAAAAAGCCAGCCTGTGAATCAGTCATTTTTCCTATGTGCACTGTTGAATACAAAATTGTCTGTTGTTTACGACTGATTCTAATATACAGTTGAGCAATTAATGCACACAAAACTGATCACAATATATTAAGTCTATGTTCACTCCAGAGCAATTAACACACTCTTTGCTTGTGAATATAGCCTAAGTTGTAGGCTGTATATGGGCTTCCCAGGTGGTGCTAATGGAAAAGAAAACACCTGCCAATGCAGGTAGATATTGTAAGGTAAGGGAACTAGAGAAGGTGAGGTTCAGAGAAAGAAGGAGACCGACACTCTACAGGAACAGGAACAGATCACCTTTAATGAGGCGAGAAGGGGCAGAAGTCAGACAGTGAGCTGCTGCAACAAGTCAAGAAATGAGTAGGTATACATAGAAAACATATATAAGTGGGCATACATTGTTTTGAGGGGGTCTGTTTTTTCCTCAAGATTATTTTGATTAGTTAGCTTCTAACAACTGGGTCAAGGAATTCCTGAGACAGGCTGGAGACTGAGACCAGCTGGGATCTGAATGTAATCAATCTTAATGTTCATTCCTTTCTTAGGGGGAGAAAGTTCTTTATTCTGTATAGAATGGTGGGAAAGACATGGAGGGGAGTTTTAATTCCAGGCTATTTTGAGCCATGTAGCTTTCTTTCAGACATAAGAGACACAGGTTCAATCCTGGGTTGGGAAGATCCCCTACAGGAGGGCATGGCAACACACTGCAGTCTTCTTGCCTGGGAAATCCCGTGAACAGAGGAGCCTGGCAGGCTGCAGTCCATAGTGCGGCACAGTCGACCTGACCCAAGTGACCTGGCATGTACACACACATAAGCTGTACATAGACTAAGAGAATACAAGCTTTCATTCAGTGAAGATTATTCCAAAACAACGGACTGAAGTGACGAACTATCCATGTGGATGGCCAGACCACTTCAATTATTTTCTCTAGTGACTCTAATGTCTTTGTGGTTAAAAAAAGGAAATTTCCTTTTTTTTTTTTTTCCACATGTATCTGAAAGGAATTTTATAACAACCTAGATAAAAATTGTTTTAATAAGCACTGTAGTAACTGTGAGAAACATGTTTCCATGCAATTTTGCAAACATTTTTAGAAGACACAAAATACTATTGATAGTAATTTAATACACAGTAAATTCTATTATGCATACATAGTGAAGTGAAGTGAACTCACTCAGTCGTGTCTGACTCTTTGTGACTCGATGAACTGTAGCCCACCAGGCTCCTCCATCCATGGAATTTTCTAGGCAAGAGTACTGGAATGGGTTGCCATTTCCTTCTCCAGGGGATCTTCCCATCTCAGGGATCAAACCAGGGTCCCACATTGTGGGCAGATGCTTTACCATCTGAGCCATGACTATCCATAAATAGAAGTTAGTATACATATTTGACATTTCCCTTTCTATATGTCACTGGGTTTTCTATTTGAATACCATCTTTACTTCTGCCTCTCATCTATAATGTCTTTGAATTTGTATTTTCCCTTCTGAAGGAATAAATGTTGTTCACTGCTGGTTTGCTTCAAAAGGGCAATGATGTATTAATGAAAATGGAACTTTTTGTATAACTGGATATCATGTAGGCACTTTATTTGTACTGTTTACCTAATAACAAGATTTTTAAATGTTAGCTATTAGTTTTGTGATAATCATCTTTTTCTATTCTGTCATAAATAAGATCTAGCCACAATGGGATGCAAGTAGAACTTTATGGTCTCTTCCTATATTTATGTTTAAGAAAAGCTTCTACAATATTTGCTTAAATGAGGACAATCCATATTTATAGTATTTAAAATGTTCATTATGTTCACTAAAGTTTTATTGTGATTTTTTAGAATGTTTTTAAAGAATTTGTTTTTAGAGCAGTTTTAAGTTCACAGCAAAATTCACAGGAAGGTACAGAAATTTCCCATATACACTCTGCCCCACAGATGTATAACATTTGATGTATTATCAACATCTGCCACCAGAGTGATACATTATTATAGCTGGTGAACCTACATAGACATATCATAATCACCATTTTCCTTAGGGTTCACTCTTGGTGATGTACATTATATTGGTTTAGACAAATGTATAATCACTTGGATCCATAATTATAGTATCACAGAGCATAGTTCATTACTCAAAAAATCCTGTGCTTCTCCCTATTCATCCATCACCCATCAAAGCCTTGGTAAGTTCTGATCCTTTCAGCATAGCTATCAGTTCAGTTCAGTTCAGTTCAGTTCAGTCGCTCAGTCGTGTCCGACTCTTTGCAACCCTATGAATCACAACACGCCAATAGCTATAGTTTGGGTTTTTTTCAGAATGTCATATAATTGGAATCGTATGTATGTAGCCTTCAGATTGGCACCTTTTACTCAGTTGTGTGCATTTGTTTCTTCCATTTCTCTTTGTAGCTTAGTAGCTTAATTCTTTTTATTTCTGAATAATATTCCATTCTCTGAGTATGTCATAATTGAACTTTTAAAAACCTCACATTTTGAAACTACTTATATTATTTATGGGAGAAATGGAAAAATACTGCAGAAACTCAGTCCCCTAATATTATTATTTCCTTTTCTTAGTTTTGATGTGACCTTGGTACAGTTATGAAAAGTAAGCAGAAAAAAAAAAAAAGAAAAGAAAAGTAAGCAGATAACATTGGTACAATGCACTTAACTAAATCACAGATTGCCTCTAACACCACTTGTTTTCTCACTCATGTCTGTCTTTGAGTCAGAATCCCACTCCTGATATCACAGTGCATTTAGCCATCCTCTCCTTATTCTCCTCTGATCTATTACATTTCCTGCTGGTTCCTTGGCTTTCATGGCCTTGACATATTTGAAGGTATTTTGCAGAATATCCTACTATTTAGGCTTATCTGATATCTTCTCATAGAGTAAGGTTATGCACTGAAGAGAATATCCTAAGATCATTATTTTTCCCTTGCCATGCTTTGCTTTCTAGATGTGAGTCATTAAGTTCAGGCTACATTCAAGAAATAGGGAGCTAAGTTGCACATCCTGGTGGAAGAAATATCAAAGGATTTGCAGACATATGTTAAATATGCCACAGTAATTAATACATATCTGGGAGAAGATCATTTGAGGCTATTCAAATATTCTATTTCTACTTAAAGTTTACTGACTAATTTTAGCAACCATCTGTAGATCTTGCTTACTGCAATTATTACTCTAGTGCTCAACTGGTGGCTACTTTTCTCATTATTTTTACACTTATTAATTGGAATTCTATGGTAAGATAGAATTATCTCTTTGTATCTGTTTATTCATTTTGTCATTTTACTATCAGGAGAGACTTAGCTGTTTGAAAATCATTCTTTTGGTTATAATTCACTACAATCGTATTTATTTGGTTGCCCATATTGTTCTTGCTTTGGTTATTTAGATCTTTTATGGAGAACTCCCCATATTTTTTTGAGAGACTTTATTTCTAGGGGCTCCAAAATCACTGAAAATGGTGACTGCAGCCATGAATTTAAAACACGCTTGCACCTTGGAAGAAAAGCTATGACCAACCTAGACAGCATATTAAAAAGCAGAGACGTTATTTGCAAACAAAGGTCTGTCTAGTCAAAGCTATGGTTTTTCCGGGAGTCATATATGGATGTGAGACTTGGACTATAAAGAAAGTTAAGTGCTGAGGAATTGATGCTTTTGGACTGTGGTGTTGGAGAAGATTGTTGAAAGTCCCTTGGACTGCAAGGAGATCCAACCTGTACATCCTAAAGGAAATCAGTCATGAATATCAATAGGAAGGACTGATGCTGAAGCTAAAACTCCAATACTTTCGCCACCTGTTGCTGGGAAAGATTGAAGGTGGGAGAAGGGGATGACAGAGGATGAGATGGTTGGACGTCCTTACTGTCACGAGGGACATGAGTTTGAGTATGCTCTGAGAGTTTGTGATGGACAGGGAAGCCTGGCATGCTGCAGTTCATGGATTCACAAAGAGTCAGACACAACTGAGTGACTGAACTGAACTGAACCCCTTATTTTTTAGCAATTCCTTATTTTTGCACCTCAGGCTTAACTTTGTATTTCTGCTGCCTAGAACCAACCATTTCTTCAAAGAATCATGGTTCCTTTTACTGGACAATGGCATTTAAAAACTACATTTGAGTGGTACCTCAGCTCATTTCAACTGGGGTATACAGTTCTCAGAAGACAAAGAGAGGAAAAACATGTATCTACATTCATTACAATGTAGATATTTGTGCTAACTAATCCTCCCCCTCCAACACACACATATTTATATTTCTACATCTTTTAAACTAAACATCATTTTATAGTGGTATCTCTCTTATTCAGCACTCTTATTCAGAGTTTTGATCAATATTTCCTCTCTTACTTACTTGCAACTTCTTTCTCTGGCCATGAGAAACCTGGCTTCCATTATTGACAATATAGTTCCTTCAGAATGTGTTGGAAGCCTTTTCAGAATTGGTATACATATAAATTAGAAACAAATTTGCCAACTACTTTTTCTTTTTTCTGAGTGTCACAATAGTAAATCAAAACATTGCTTTCCAAACTTACTTAACTGTGCTCCTCTCCAAGGTATATTATAGTAATTGTAACATAGTTAAATTAGTTTGCTAGGGACTGAATTTCACTCAGTTTTTCCAGAATCTGGCTTGATGTTGTTGTTGGTATGATTGTCCCCATTTGTTTCTGAAGGGGACTCACACCCAGGGGGTGTCTGGAGAGTGCAGAGCTGGGGTGCAGGGAAGGAGCTGGCTGGGCAGAGGGTCATCCCCGGGCTGAAAACTTGGGGGTGGCTGGGCAGCCCAGAGGTTGGTGGCCAGGACCTTGGGTGGCGCTGAGGCAGGGGCAGCCCTTCCCTATTTGGACACAATTGTGCCCTCGTCCGACTCTTAAGGAGCCTGCCACCTCACAGGGGAGCTGGTGGGCCATTGCCCCACTGAGACCACTCACCGCCCTCCCAGACAGCTGGAAGGATCACACTCTTACCTCCCTCTGCCCCAGTCCCGTGGGCATGGTTGGCTCAGGCAGGGCTGTGGTAGTGGGCACAGACACCCTGCTTACGCTAGAGTCAGGTTGCCTGGCGCCAGCTAGACTCTGCAATGGGAGGCTATAGCGTAATGTCTCCAGAGTCCTCCACAAGCAGAAGCCTCTGAAGTGGAAAGGATGGAGGCAGACAAGGTCAAGGGGCAGTTTGGGGTCACGGGACTCACTTGTAGCCACAGGCTCCTGGAAGCCCCTCTCCCTCTGCTCCCAGCCCTCGTAGGCCTCACTCAGTGCAGTAAGGGTCTCGCCAGCCGTCAAGTGGCTCCTCAGGAGGACACACACCTCCTCAGATAGGGCATAGGGCTCCCTAGGGCCACTTGTGACTCCTTAGGGAGGGCATGTGACTACCCAGGGTGGGCACATGGCTCCCCACGGGGGGACTCCCCAGGGTAGGTGACAGGAATTGTCTAATCAGGATAGAGAGATTCTCAAATGTTTATACAAATGGTTATGGCAGTTGGCATTTGTCAGGTTAGTAGTAATAGTGCAGTGTTAGTTGCTAAGTCATGTCTGACCCTTTGCAACCCCACTGACTGTAGCCTGCCCATGGGATTTCACAGACGAGATATTGGAGTGGGTGGCCATTTCCTTCTCCAGGGGGTCTTCCCAACTGGGGATCATGAGTGTATTTGTATACTTTTCAGTCACTGAGTGAAGTCACTCAGTCATGTCCGACTCTTTGTGACCACATGATTGGTAGCCTACCAGGCTCCTCTGTCCATAGGATTTTCCAGGCAAGAGTACTGGAGTGGGTTGCCATTTCCTTCTCCAAGAGATCTTCCCAACCCAGGGATCAAACCCAGGTCTCCCACATTGTAGGCAGACGCTTTACCATCTGAGCCACCAGGGAAGTATACCATTTTTAGTCTCTTAATGCCATCAGTAATTTGAGCCCCAAATAATTTCTGATATTACCAATGTTTAGTGTTAGACTCCATTTGACCTGTAAGAGAAAACTTGGTCTTAAAAGACTTATGGCATCAGTTCAGTGCAATTCAGTTGCTCAGTCATGTCCAGCTCTTTGTGACCCCATGAATCACAGCACATCAGGCCTCCCTGTCCATCACAAACTCCCGGAGTTCACTCAGATTCACATCCATTGAGTCGGTGATGCCATCCAGCCATCTCATCCTCTATGTCTCCTTCTCCTCCTGCCCCAATCCCTCCCAGCATCAGAGTCTTTTCCAATGAGTTAACTCTTCCCATGAGGTGGCCAAAGTACTTGAGTTTCAGCTTTAGCATCATTCCTTCCAAAGAAATCCCAGGGCTGATCTCCTTCAGAATGGACTGGTTGGATCTCCTTGCAGTCCAAGGGACTCTCAAGAGTCTTCTCCAACACCACAGTTCAAAAGCTTCAATTCTTCAGTGCTCAGCCTTCTTCGCAGTCCAACTCTCACATCCATACCACAGGAAAAACCATAGCCTTGACTAGACGGACCATAGTCGGCAAAGTAATATCTCTGCTTTTGTTTTTTATTTTATTTTATTTTATTTTATTTTTATTCTTTCTTTTTTTAATGTCTCTGGTTTTGAATATGCTATCTAGGTTGGTCAAAACTTTCCTTCCAAGGAGTAAGCGTCTTTTAATTTCATGGCTGCAGTCACCATCTGCAGTGATTTTGGAGCCCCAAAAAATAAAGTCTGATACTGTTTCCACTGTTTCCCCATCTATTTCCCATGAAGTGATGGGACCAGATGCCATGATCTTCGTTTTCTGAATATTGAGCTTTAAGCCAACTTTTTCACTCTCCTCTATCACTTTCATCAAGAGGCTTTTTAGTTCCTCTTCACTTTCTGCTGTAAGGGTGGTGTCATCTGCATATCTGTGGTTACTGATATTTCTCCTGGCAATCTTGGTTCCAGCTTGTGTTTCTTCTAGTCCAGTGTTTCTCATGATATACTCTGCATATAAGTTAAATAAGCAGGCCTTGGAATGAGGAATGAAGCAGGGCAAAGATTAATAGAGTTTTGCCAAGAAAATGCACTGCTCATAGCAAACACCCTCTTCCAACAACACAGGAGAAGACTCTACACATGGACATCACCAAATGGTCAACACTGATATCAGATTGATTACATTCTTTGCAGCAAAAGATGGAGAAGCTCTATACAGTCAACAAAAACAAGATCAGAAGCTGACTGTGGCTCAGATCATGAACCCCTTATTACCAAATTCAGACTTAAATTGAAGAAAGTAGGGAAAACCGCTAGACCATTTAGGTATGACCTAAATCAAATCCCTTATGATTGTACAGTGGAAGTAAGAAATAGATTTAAGGGCCTAGATCTGATAGATAGAGTGCCTGATGA